>NW_010106641.1:261-78480 GCF_000699245.1 Pterocles gutturalis | reverse complement strand
AAAAAAGATTCATGTCCCCCTGCCAGTAACGGCAGCCTAGGAACCACGGGTTAATTCTCCAAGTCATTTTCTTTACATAAATTCATCCACTCCCTGGGTTCCTGGAGGTGGATTTGTTTGTAAGAAAGGGCATGAGGAGCAGGAGCTTGGTCAATCTGCCCACTGTCTGGGAAGGATCCTTTTTGGTAGAGATGTCGAATGAGTTTTACAGGTCATCCTGGGCTCTGGAACTCATTCTCTCTTTTCAGAAAAATTTCCTGGTTCCTTGCAGATAGCGAGGAAAAAAAAAAAAAAAGAGGAGGAATTCGCAGCCATTAAGTTTCTTTCCCTGTGCTCTCCTCCATTTTTCATTTGCAACAAAAAATGTTAAAGTAACAAAACTTAAAAAACGCATCCAGATTTGTTCAAATTTCAAATCAATGTTGTGGGCTAGCTAGATACTCATTCTGAGCAAACTCCTAAGACCTTGACCCATACAAAATGACCATCCCTTTAAAATCACAGTTACTGTATCTGCCAGTTTTCTGCGAAAGACAACACCATAAGTACTGCAAGTCTTCTTTTGAACAGACTTCTTGTATTTAATCATAGAATCACAGAATGATTTGGGTTGGAAGGGACCTTAAAGATCGTCTAGTTCCAACCCCCTTCCTGTAAAGTTTTTAGTACATGAGGTGTTGAAGGCACGAAAAGATGGGATACATCCTGTCTAATTTTACAAGGAAAACCTCTAGAGATGAACTTGTCATCTTGACTCTCCCTTAAACCCAACGGAGTAAAACTACAGCTGCTCTGGCCAGATTCACCAGTCCCATTTTAGATGTCTGCCTTGGACAAATCTTCCATTATATCAATTAAATCTCCCTTCAACTACAAAAGATTATTAACACAGTTGATTAGCTTGGATGTAGCTGTCTACAAATAATCAGGGAGATCCCATCACTAACTCTAGTTTGAAGCTTTGAAAATTCCCTCATCAGTTGTCACTACAACAAAGCACTAAAAATAAGTATAGATTCGATCAGGCCCATTCCTATTAATTTTCCATTATAATTAACCCTTCTGCTGCTTAGTTTTTTTCAAGCTCATTTTAAGGAATATTATGTTTCTTTTTTGTCTGTTTGTTATATAAAAACAGAAAAGTTTAGGATTTGTTTTGTTTCTTGTTTGTTTTTAAATAGCTAAAATAATAATATTTTTATTAGAAATACTAATTCAGTTTCTAGTTTTCTTCCAAATTTCTCTTGCTATTCACTTTTATCTCTTTGTTCTCCTTTTCCTTTGCACCATTAGAGAACTTTTGCTCCGCATTTAAATTTGGTTCTTTTTTATATGTTGTTTTGGTTTTTAAGAGAGGAGAGTTGGAGGGATAGGAAAAGTACAACAATCTTCAAAGTTCAAATGTTTATTTAAATTTCTGCTATTTGCATAGTTCAGAAGCAATTTCAATGTCTTCTGGTTCTGGGGTTCCCAAAATCAACATATAATTGTATTTTTCATCACCACAACTAACCAGAAAACAATATCTGGGCACCCGGTCCCAAACACAGAGCAGGAAAAGGTCATCTAGAGTCCTTTGGGAAAGTATATTTTCTATTAAGTTTTCTGCTGCTCTTTCAAGTCCATATATAAAGTTTTTTTTCAGACTACATTGTTTTAAATAAAATAGAATTTCTAAATTAATACCTTCTTCATAAAAGCTTTTTTTGTAATTCTCTTGCGACTTCTGATGATTATTTTCCCGTTATAACATTAGAGAGTAAATGACTGATGTTCTCCATCAATTCAAAAGCCAATCTTTTTAAAAGAGTATAGAAAATTAAATCCATTAAAATTTTGATGAAATATAATAAAAATATTTTAATGTTTCCATTTGGAAGCTAGAAACCTACTTTTAAATCCGAACTTTTAGTGGCATATGGTATTATCTTGAGCAGCTTTTGCAATCTTTTATGCTCTGAGTGGCAATGTCTGCTGCTAGATTACAAACAATAAAAAGATTTCAATTTTGGGGATTTTTTTGCTCACTTTCTTCTCATTTTTTTAACCTGTTCCTTGTGACATTTAACTCTTTTTACTCTCACTCCTTACCTTTGTCTGCAAATATTTGTATACACCTACTCTACCTCTGTGCTAGTAATCCTTTGGCTGGCTTAATTCCTTCACTTTGACTATTAAACTGTTCACAGCAGTCCTGGGAGAAATCTTTGGGAACTGTCCTCTTCATTTAATTTTTACAACTCTGGTAATACCACCCAGCTGGCTTTCTGGATTGTGCTATAAAATACCTCCAGATAGTCCCACAGTGCATAGTGTGCTTTGAACTCAGACTGGAAGATATCAGCTTGAGTCAATGGGATTTCATATTTCTTATTTTGGTGTTTGCCTTAGTGATTCACGTAACTTTACCTGTGAAACTGGCACCATGGCAAACACCTTCTGCATCCCAACATCCAGCTCACCTGGGCCTGGCTGTCACCCTTGTGGTAGATACAGTCATAACCTTTTAAGCTGAAAGAGGGGAGATTTAGATGAGATATTGGGAAGAAATATTTTCCTGTGCGGGTGGTGAAGCAGTGGCCCAGGTTGCCCAGAGAAGCTGTGGATGGCCCATCCCTGGAGGGGTTCAAGGCCAGGCTGGATGAGGCTTTGGGCAACGTGGGCTAGTGGGAGGTGTCCCTGCCCATGGCAGGGGGGGTGGAACTAGATGGTCTTGAAGGTCCCTTCCAACCCCAACCATTCTATGCTTCCATAACCCAACAATGAGGGCAGAGACTTTTTTTAGAAGCCCGGGAAGTTGAAATTCAACAGGAGTTGTAATGACAGGAGAAAAATAATTCCAGTGTCCCTATCTCTAAGCATGGCATCCTTTTTTACAAAAAGAACATATGGTGTGCCCCATAAAATGCTAGACATGTATTACTAACTGTTGGTGTGACCTTTAATGAGTGATGTATTCATCAGCCTCTAGATATCTGAAGGTTAGAAGCTAAATGTACAGACCACGCCAGTCATATGGATGGCTTTCATATAACTTGAAATACCCCCAAATTTTACAATACTCAACCCTTTTGGAGTGACATCTAAACACTAGGTGGTTTACACTTGGGCAGCTCCCATGACACTAGACTCACAGCACTAAGGAGCCTTGCCCTTGTTGAATGACACTTGAAATATCTAAGAATATATAAAATAAAGCTGGTTCCTTGCTTCTGACCCATCCAGTGGCAGATTTGCCTGGGTCAGACCTGCAAAGTCTGGTCAGTGGTTTTCTCGTGGCAGTATTTGCCACAGTAGGCACTGTCTGGTTGGCCAGACATGCTAAAGTTTCCACATATCCAGTTACTAGAAGTCTTTCTGTTGGCTTGTATGGAATTTGAATAAATGCTTATTGTAAGGCAGGTTGGAAAATGAGAAGACAAAGCCTGTTGTTAATTAGGTTTGCTCAGAACTAATGCCTTTTTTAAATGTTGGTTATTTTTGACATGGACCTTTTGTACAAACACTGTTGTCTGCAGTGGTTAGCACCAAGCCAGATCTCAGATGATTTGCAAGGTTTCTTCCAGCACCATGGGGGTCATCAGGTCACCCTCTTTCCTATTTAGTTGTTAATAGCTAGCCATGATTCGCAGTCCTGTTGTCAGATGTGAAGGCTGATAAAGGGGCCGTGAGCAGAAGAATGCTATTTTTCATCACTTGTGTTGTTTAGCAAACGTGTTGCAACACAAGGCTGAAGTGTTCAACATCCAAACCCCAAAGCACTTCACACTTCTAACCTCTTCCTTCTGCCTCTCATCTCCTTCAGGAACAGGAGAAGGTAATTTCCAAGGTCGACATGTCCCCTTTTATACAGACACTCTTTTGAACAAGAAAGAGGGAGAGACACACACTCATTTTGCTCTGTGAATTCCAAGTTTAAAAGGACTCTGATGAATAAACCTCCCCCCATTTGAAAGGCTCATTTCTAACATACCTCAGGAACAGCCAGATCTGATAGGGAATATCATTCTGAATCCTTTTATGTAGCTCATTTCCTAATCTCTTTGCTCCATCACTGGAAGGTTAATAGGAAAAACAGCAAATGAGCATATTGCTGCAATCAAGAAAAAATCCCAACTCTGTTTACATGGTTACATAGCTTTCATGTGAAGATGGCAAACAGATGGCTCCCTGAACAGAAAGACACCTATATCTGTACTTCATTTGCCTTGGTGGGAGATAATTTCATCTTCTACCTTGTCCAGCAATGCCTGGAGGCCAACAAGTGGGATAAGAAACGTGTCGAGCAAGGTGCTACAGAGATTCATTGCAAGAAACCCCAGAAAACTGATAATTAAAATTAAAAGTTATATCCCTGTTTGACTGAGACCCAAGAGCTTGTGTCTGGGCTTCCTTTGAGCAAATGGATGCATCTCATGTGAATGTCATCATCCAAGCTACTACCCTAAGCATCCTCTATAGTCAAAGGAAAGAAATAGGTCCTTTGAAGTGACTTACTGGAAAGCAGTGACTCCCCCCCCCACCATGGTCTAATCAGAGAATGGTTTGGTTTGGAAGGGACCTTCAAGATCATCTACTTCCGTATAAATTCCACAAACAGATAGGGAGAAGCTGACCTGTGCTCCTGTTGGTTATAGGGATGAACCTCCAGAATGAAAAACCAGGAGATACCAGTCCTTGAGTTTAAGTCTATGGAAGAGTAATAGACTCCCATTCTACAAAGACCATCCACAGAGTGGGACTTGATATACTCATCCATCGGTCCATAATTTTTGGCAGGATCAGGGTGATTAAATTGTTGCATGGTAGCCAAGAAATTGAACAGAAACCAAAAATGTGTCCTTGTGGCCTTGAGGAGGCCCACAGCTGCATTAGCAAGGGTACTGCCAGTGGGCTGGGGGAGGTGGTACTTCTCCTCTACTCAGAAGTGGTGAGACACGTCTGCGATACTGTGAACAGTGAGAGCAGAATGGAAATAGTGGAGACAATACAGTGGAGGCCATGAAGGTAATGAAGGAGTTGGAGCATCTCTCCTACAAGGAGAGAGGGAGTGAGGTGAGTTGTTTAGCCTGCAGAAGAGAAAGCTCATGATGATCTTATTGATGCTTATAAATACCTGATGGGGAAGGACAAAAGAAGATGGAGCCAGGAGGCAACAGGCACAAACGGAAATAAAGGAAATTCTGTTGAAACAGAGGAAAACTCTTTTGCTGTGAGGGTAGCTGAACAGTGGAACGGGTTGTCCCGTGAGGCTGTGGAGTCTCCATCCCCAGAGATATTCAACAACTGAGTGGACAGAGCTCTGAACACCCTCTCCAGCTGTGTTGGACTAGATGATCTCCAGAGGCCCCTCCCAAACTCAGCAGTTCTGTAGTACTGTATTGATGTATTCAGACCCATTAAAAGAAGGGCAGAGCCTACCTCAGGCACAGGTAGAAGATGCAATGTAATAATATAAAGGTCTCTGTTTGGCAAACTTGCACATGCTGGTCATTGACAGTGATTAAGGTCTCACCCAGACTGGGAGCCTCTTCTGTCTGGCTGATAGAGGAAAAAATCATACATCATGCTGTATGGACCAGACTCCATGGTGCAGCACCTTTCTTTGCAGCAGGGAGATGTTTATTTGCAGCATTGAAGAACATATGTGCCTTAGATCAAGGACAAAAAAATAATTTTAAAAAGGAGGAAAAAGCTACAGCAAATAAATGCACCTTATAGCTCACCCTGAAGGTGAGAAGACAAACCCTGGACAAAAGCCAAAGAGGAGGAAATTCCGATGTGAGAGGGAGGGGGAAACCCTTGACAGAGAAAATGCTGAGTTACTGGTACTCATGAAGTCTCAGGACAAAGGGGAAAATCTGTTTTCTACTCCCTTATACAACTGTTTCTGAGTTTCAGCATTTCAGTTCTAACTTGGGATGAAATTGATTTTTTACGGCCTCACAGATGTTAGGAGGCTTTAAACAAGCGCAAAGTAGGTATAAAATATCCCCCACGCCTCAACGACAGACCTAGGTATGCACTTTGCCAAGGTATCAATGACAGCATCAAATTATGCTCATAAATGTGAAAGATCTCATCCAAGCCGTGTTGAAATCAATGAAAAAAAGACTTTCCTAGATTCAGTCTGGCCTCAGAAGTGGTGATTAAAAGAGATAATGGACAGATTTCACTATGACTGCAGGATTGAGAGCAAGTTTGTAAATAGATTGATAGCACCACCCCACGTGTACAACCAGGAGCCAGCACGTGCCAGCATGAAAAAAAACTTACTACTTAGTCATTTCCTTCACTTGGTCCACTCTGAAAGGTCTGAGGCATGAAAAGGTTTTTCAGCTATGAGTGTCCAACATGAGGGTAAAATGCTGGATGGAACAGTAGCTATTTTTATCAGTCATTTTTATCTGATTTGTATACACAGTGCAGGATGATGGCAAATCAGTCTCTAGAATTCAGTTTCTGGAGCCAGGAGGTGGAGGTGTTTAGGCAGTCATTCAGTTTTGACTCCCTCAAAGCACTGGCTATGAGCGTTACCTTTTTGTTTCTGTCAGAATTACCTGGAATAGCTTTAGTCCTTGTTTTAATTCTGCCGTAGAAGTCGAGATACTGAAGCTGAAAAGAATGAGAGGATTTTGGAAACCATTAGACAGTGCTAAGGCTTTAGCTTTGACTTTTGAATTGCAATTTGCAAAACATAACCCAATCCTCCTGACATTATAAATGACATTTTCTTCCGCCCCCCCCCCCTTTTTTTCTTTTTGCAGGTGAGTCTTGATTGAGTAACAGAGAACTATTCAACTAATTAGTAACATTGACTCGTGTATCCAGTTATATACAGACACACGCCCACATCTGCCTGGGTGAAATCTCATACCAGCGTTTTTGCTCTTATATAAGACACGGTTACTTTTCTTGTCTATTTTCAATGTGGTTTTCTCTATTTATATCAGTATTCAATGTAATTTATTAAGTTTACAACCTTGACAGTGTGAATACATTGCCATTTATTAGGCATTGGCAAGGCATTAAAACATCTGTTTTAGAAGAAACACGGTACTTTTCTGGAGCTTTTGTTCCGTTAGATGGAATTACTTTGGGAAACTCCTCAGAGAGAAAGCTCTGGCTCGACATCTTCTAGCCACACTCTTGCCAAAGCCCTTGGTGCAAACTTGGCATTAACCATAAGGAGGTTATGGGATTGCTCTTTTCCTAGACCCTACTGCAACATCCAGATGACCCAGGGGAAAGCAGGAAAAAGAGGGAGAGAAGTAAAGAAAATAAGTTGGAAGGGGATGGGGCTTCATCACTCTTAGCATGCATAGCCTGAACATGTTTTAAGGCCAGAAGAAACCATCTTGTGTTAGCATAACCTGAGCTCTGAGCAACATATCTCAACTACTCGCTCATAGCTGAAGCCTGGTTGATGCCTTCAAGGGCTAGTATGGAACAAGTATGACTAGAAAGCACCACTGTAACAAATGATCTACGCACGTGACAAGTCTCAGCAGAGGTCAAATGTGGGATTGAAGACTGACAATTAGATTTACCAGACCTGTACAAGGAGCAACTGCAGTACTCTTACACACTTTTAAGTGCAGAATCATGGGAAAGTTTATGTTGGAAGGGACCTCCGGTGGTATTTCATCCAACCACCTTGTCAAAGGCTAACTCCTTTTCAAGGCTTACTGTAAAGCTAGAACAAACTCTGTTCAATTTTGAAAGTGTACAAGGATGGAGATTGCACCGCTGGAATTATAGGAAAGACACTAAGGAAGGACAAACCAGCTATAAAACCTGTACCAAAGGTGATAATGACACCAGCAGGTTTGGGACTACAGCTTCCAAGTGGCAATGTGCCGCAGTGAAAAAAAAAAAAAAAAAATAAAAGCAGATTACCATTGAACCAATGTCGAATAAAATACTTCCGGTCAGAGCAGTGAATCCAAGTGAAACATTCTAATTTCAAAGAATGCTGAAATAATTCTTTTTTTTTTTTTTTTGTAAAAAATGTTGAAGGAAAACATTTTGACAGATGCATTTCCATTTAGTTAAAGAAAGAAGAACTAATCTTCTCATCCTAATTTAGACTGAAACCAGATCTTTCAATCTTAGAATATCCCCCACAATCCCAAAATATAACTGTTGTTTGGTATAAAGAATGTGTGAGGCCTGTGAGAAGTAGGAGACCAGTGAAGTAGTTCATACTGGATCTTCTGGACCTTAAAATCTTTGAATTTATTACATAGCCAGGAACATTTAGACATATACACTGCTGCATACAAATAACCATCCTACCACCCAAAACTCTGTGAAGGAATTGGATAGATTCCTTTTATTTAAAAAAAAAAATTAAAAAAGCCCTAAATCAAATGTACACTCTCCTTTCCAAAGCTAACTAATTAATTTTTTAAAAAAATGTATAAACAGAAGCAAATGCTCCCTTAGAAATCATATATCAGTCCTTGGATCCTTTTGCAACCTTAGCCGTGGTGGAGCTCACTACTGCGTGCTGGGAATACAGACTTTCAGCTTCATCAGTTTGTTTTCTGTAATGTTTCAAAGGTCCTGGCCGTGACTTGATATTTCCTGCCACTGTTTGCTGGTTTTTGTGTCCCTCTGGAGCGGAACAAGCGCTGGCCTACAGATCCCTGGGAGCCAATGGTTGTCTTGGAAATCTATGAAGGACGTAGAAGAAAATTGAACTGAGAGTGACTGTAGGATGCTGCGTCTTCTTTTGATGACTGTTGGTGGTGGATGGGCACCATGTTTGATGAGAGACTTTTACAGAGTTCCTGGAGCCTCGCCGGAGGAAGTGGGGGATCTTGTGCCATTTCTGTTGCCAACATGTTTAAATTCACCAAGCAGACCCTGAACACTTTCCAAAAATGAAAACATGTAAGGCAATGACAGTTCAGAAAAAAATGAAAGCTGATGTGTCAAACCAGCACTATCCTCCTCATTTGCTTCATCATTAAAGAGCTGGAGAAAAGTACTTCAAGCCAGGTTTTGGGGGACTGCTGATAAACCCCAGAGTATTCTGTGTGTGAAAATAGTTTAAAGGTGGTATTACACCTTGGTATGGCCAGTCTGCTTCTGCCAACCTAAACTAGCCTGAGGGCTGCTGTATTTAATGCAAAAAAAAAGTTTATGGTTCTAAGAAGTCCAGCCAGGCGTTGGCTTCCTGCCCCTCGGAGTTCAACAAGGAGTTAGAAAGAGGTGAAGGAGGAACAGACACAGGACTGGTTGATCTGCTACAGAAGAGCCACCTAGAGAAAGAGAAAGGGGAACTCATTACTGGAGAATCTACGCTGGTGGGACTGGAAAATCTGAGGTTAGTGCAAGTAGCAATAAATGTAGAATACTTTCCTTTGCAATGATTATTTAGAGGAATTCTCCTTGGTTTAGTCTATTTCAATGGCAAGATAAAAATGTCTCTTCAGCTTTTCAGAGGCGCACATCAGCTCCTGTGAAGTTTCTGAATGTGAGGTATTGCACAGAATACAAGGAGGAGTGCTATGGTATTATTTAAGCTTATTCACTGAAAAAAAAACCCATTAACCTCAACGGTGTTAGTCAACAGGGGAAGGAAGGGCTGTGTCTTATGAGAGAAGAGAAATTTCTTTTCAAATAGAGAAACTAGAGGACAGCTGTGAAAAATGATGCCTGGCACAACCTGCCAACAAAAGCAAAGAAGGGTGCAGAAAAGTATCAACTGCCTTGAGATATGTTTAGGAAATCAATTGGATGATGGAACCCAACAGTTTGAAAAAAATGCCTCAAGATAGAAGATTTAAGCTGCTCCAGCCTTGACACTTTGGTTATCCCCAGAAGCGGTCAGGGAGAAAAGAGACTTTGTACAGATATATTTGACAAGCTTCCTATAGGAGCAGGCAGTCAAAGTCAAGTCTGGAAGCAAAATTCTGTATAAAGGGGGTTCATCTAAACTTCACTTATCAAAAACGTATTCAAGTTGAAATTGGTCATCTAGATTTTTTTTTTCAGCAAACTTCTTAAGATGAAAAAAAATCACCCACTGAATGGTCATGTTTCTCTACATTTGTTATTAAGTCTATAGCAATAATTCCAATCCATTACATAACTAAGAGCAGAAACATGTTGGAGTATATCTCTTTAGGGGAACTTTGCTCAAAAATTCAAGCAATCTTTCACAACCTTATCAATGACTCAGAAAACCTCTACTCCAGCCTCATACCATCCAGTAGCCAAAACATTTCAGCTCTCAGCTCTGGTAGTCTTCTTTTTAGGGGGTTTGGTTGGTTGGCTGGTTGGTTAGTTGGTTTTTTCCTTATCATCACGTTTTCAACATTTGGTTGGTGGGACTGATTCTATATACATATGCTAAGTGAAAGCATCATTGCCAATTAAAAAAATGCAGAAATACAGCACCAGCAAGCCCAGACCAACCCTTAGTTTTACAGGTACCCCTCTGAGAGTGGAGTTCAAGCATATTGTTGATCAACACATAATTTTTTTGGCAAAAGTTCAGATGTGCCTAACTTTGTGTGCTGTTCAAGACACAGAAACCTCCTCACGTAGGTTAATTAGAAACAGTCTCCTTTAAGAGTTTGTGAGGGAGATAAACACCCACAGAAGCTGATCCTCTAAACCCATTGCCTGTGCTCTCAATAGAAAATCAGTGGTAAGCTAGGGATGGAACTACATCCCAAATTACAGTCCTTTCTTCCTCTCTGCTTCCCCCCACCACTTTGATAAGCTGGATTTAACCTGAATCTTCCCCCCCCCCCCATTTTTCCTTAAATTATTCGTAATATCCTAGAGAACAAATTTGCGTGGACCCAAGTCACAGCTCCCATCTCCCAGTACGCAAAAGACCATTGTCTATTGAGACAGGTCTGTTGAGATCTCTTATACAATGTCTTTAAAGCCCTTTTTTTATGCTTTAAAGACCTATATGTCACCATGGGAGCACACCTGGTCAACTCAACCAAGGGCATGTCAGGGGGAGGGGTAAAGAATATGTGTGGGTACTGTGTGGTGTCCATACCATGGCAAGAATAAGGGATCTGTCTTGATGGGATGGCCACACCACATTTTTCGGAGCTCAAGCAGTAGCAGCCAGTCTGTTTGCAGCTGAAAAAGCAAAGTGCCATCAACAACATTTACATAGTTCACACACACCCCTGGGCTGATTAGGTGTGAAATAAGGACAGGAAATTACTTTTAAGTGTCCAGCGTTCTTGGCTCCGACTAGACCCATCCAGGGCATATTCCTCTGTGTGCAGTACCCAACTCCACAGAAACAGAAGGAAGCTCAAACAGAAGGAAGCTCTGTGATGTTACGGGGTTGAATATGTTTTGATGGGTGGCACTCTGGAGCCCTCTTTCTACAGCTAGAACATACTGAAGGGATTCTAGCAAAGAGATATTGAAAGCACCTGGGCTACAGTCCTGTAAAGTGAATATTCAAAGTGTTTCATGTTTGTTTTCCTTCTCTCTGTTGCTGCCTTACACCTACACTCCTGACCTGACTGTGTATCAGTCTTTTAAGACTAAGGGAGAGGGAAGAGATCAAATCTAGAGCTTTCTGGCACCTGTGAGTCAGAATAAAATGGGGTGTAGAGGGAGCCCTGTGATAATCTGCACCCCAGGCATGGTTTGGAAATTTAGGACCTCCGAGAAGAGATGTTGCGTGTGTGCTACTTGGGGCAGAAGGTAGGGTTGTGTCGGTAGTTGCTGAGGTATGGTAAGGACTTACTTATCTTTCGCAGACACAAACCAGCTCCCCTCTTATGACATGCAGACGTCAGAGGTCCTTCACCTGCACTTTAGGTGAAGCGCAGTGTCACGAAGAGCTACAGCATGTGGGGAAACAGGTCTTTTGATTTCAAACATTTCCCTGGTCCTACCAACAAAACAATAGACCTCATGGCCTGTTCACACTGGTGTGTAGGGGAGCTACATCCTCCTACTACTGTTGGCATCCAAGCTAGGGACTTTAATACTATATGGATAGCTTTAAAAACATCCTGTAATGACCTATCACTATCATATTTCTTCACATCCTCCACATCCTCACCACGAGCAGCAGATCCTGCCCAGGCTGAGCTCCATCACAGGATGCCTTAGAGCAGGAAAAGGATCCCTAAACCTTGCCCTCACCCACCAATAATGTACCAGCCCCCAGCAACTGCCCACACATAGCTTCCACCCGTGGATAAGTCAAAGAGAGTTATGTTCTGTGCCTTGAAAAAAGAGGCTGCCCAGTCAGTCATTGCAAATGTGGTAAGATGATAGGTGTATATATGTGTCTGGGCTGGGCCAACAGGGACTTCATAAACAGAGGACCCTAAGGTGTCATGCATGTCATGTGGACTTCATTTCTTGGTCTTTCGGGAATAAGGGATAAGCAGAATGCATACGGCACTTGCTGGGAAGGGAAAGAAAGGTTTTCCCCTCTGTGCTGCCCTTTTTAAGCAGTGATGTTTAAATCCAGTGATGCTCAACAGGTGTCACCAGGAGGGGACAATTCCTCCCAACAAAGAGACTGTCTCATGAACTAACCCAGAGCTTAATGTCAGGCACATAAAACAGCACAGTACTGAACTTTTGTGCTGCTCCTTATTGAACTCATACCACATGTAATCCAGTCAAAGTAAAGTATGACATCAAAGCTGTTATCTGCAACACCTCAGTGGATAGGAGTGGGGTGGCTTCAAAGCCTAGAAATTGTTTTCTTAAACACTTCAAGCTTGACAGAGCTAGCCTTCAGACAGGGTTATAAAATGAAGATTGCACGCATGCACACATATAGAAGATTTATTTTTATTTTCAGGGATAAAAAGTAAGTCATTCAGCCATCTATCCAGCCACTGTGGTTGGGGAGGGAAGAGCCAAAAAGCCCTGGAAAGCAGATTTATCTTGTGTTACTGATGGTGGGTTGGACTGGTTGAAGAAAACTTAGTCCCCTATTAGTATAAGGGATGACTGCTGGTATGTTACCTCCCTGTGTGTTGGTCTGACTGTTTTCCAAAGTTAATGCCAATGGGAAGACTGAGGAAAAAGTATTTCAGCCCTGTGATACTCGTTGCTTCAGCTTGGATTAACTACGGCAGGTAGAGGTCTAGATGTGGAAACTCTGGACAAGGGGCCTACCTCCCATCTAGTTTCTCTGCTTCTGCGTACAATTCTTTATAAACCATTTTCTAACACACTCTTCAGTCCACTTGCAGTGGGCTAGAGTGGTGAGACATTCTTGTATCAGCAGGTAGACTACCTTAAACCTCATCACTTACATGGTTTAGTGGGTATCTATTGTTGGCCATGGAACATGGCAGGTACCATTTGGGCCTGGTTCTCTTTTTAGGAATTGTTTTTATTTTAATGAAGAAAAAAGCAAAAAAAAAAAATTCTCAACTTTGAAAGAGTTTTGGCTTTGGAAACTACAATCTGTTGTTAAGAACAAAAAAACCTGTTTCTAGTTAAAAGTGGAAATGTTTTCCTGAAAGTGTCTTCTCAAAAGCCATTAATTTGATTTTAATTTTTAACAGAAATAAAAACAAGTTCAGAGCCTGTTGTGGGCCTCATCATGTGAGAATCAGTGACGGTGTTGTGCTTAAATTCAGTGTAGTATGAAGGTAGGGTTAAATGGGTTGACTCCAGCCAAGTGTGCATCAGCACAGTAACCTGTTTTGGACCATGGACAAGAGGATTCTTCACAAAACTGTACAAAAACCACTTGAAGCATGGGGAGATCACAGTCACTGGACTTCTGGCAAGAAATAGTTTTCCAGAAGTATAAAGCAGTTGGGGAGAATCCTAAAAGGTACTTGATTTAAAATAAAGCTGGCTCCAATCCATTTGGAGCAGAAAAATCTGAAGTACGTGGGCAATAGCTTCTTGAAGTGCTGTTCAAAGATCTGGGATGCAAGGATAGTCTGGAAATGGGAAAGGGGAGAGGGATCAAACACAAACATACAGAGCCAAACAATACTGGTCAAGAGAAACAAGGGAAGGAAAAACCAGAATTAATATTGCTAGCCAGAGAGTTAATAAGCCCTGAGTGACGAGACAGATGAAGTTTTGTTTCCTATAGCACAAAATCTCATGGTTAGAATCTTGTGTGTCTACTAAAACATGAGTTTGGATTAAAATAAACCTCCTGAAATTAGCAATTTTGTATTATCTCCTGCCTCTGTAGACCTGTTAGTGCTTGATATGGCACAAGTTCACTTTTTGTCTTGGTAAGGCGTTCATAGGCTCTCCTTCCCTTTCCTGACCACATTTTTTCATCATGTTTATAGGAACTTTAACGCTTCCTGCCTTCTGTCAATCTTGACAGCAGTTGATCAAAGGTTTCAAAAAGTATTGTAAGAAGAAGAGCACACAAGTATTGCAGACTGCATAAACAGACCACAGTCAATATTAGTGCCTGGAGATTTCTGCAATAACAAGTCTGTTGTAATGAAATCCTGTAGTAGCAACTTTATGCCATCCACCAGCTCTCTTAATTGTACAGGGGATTTTGATTCCCAGACTCTTTTTTTTTTTTTTTTTCTGTCTATCTCACAACAGCTATAAGAAAGCCAAAAGAGCAAAGATCTATGGGATTTGTAACTTCCCCAGTAGATTCCTTCCAAAGACTTTTGGCAGATAAATCCAGGTGTGTTTCTACCAGACGATGTGAGGACTATGCAGGCTTAGTGAGTTGAGAATTGGCATCAGTATAATTTTCTTCAGCTCAAAGTTCATCCAAAGCGAACCTGCCTTGCACTGCATGGTGTGGTGGCAGTAATATTGCTCTAAGGTCTCATGAGAGCTTCTTCAATGCTTTCTTGACCTAGGCAAACACTGGCATATCTGACCATAAACCATTTCTACACACCAGAGATGTTTTTAGGCAGACACACATCATCAAAACTCTGTTATGGGCTCTGTAAAGGAGTTTGGAAGCAGGTGGATGATCTTCATCTGGAATAACTACGCCAAGACAGAGCTTTAGCATAGGAACTCTTTCCACAACCAGATTCCCCTTTCCTAATGCAGCTTGTTTGGTGTGGCAATTGACAGATGATCTTTACAGTGGCATTTCCCTAACGAAGCTACATCCATGCTGTGAACATTTTCTTGGCAGAACTGCTAAGACCTAACTACTTAGACCCTAACAAGTCTGGCTGGGTTATGGTGCTGAGAAACCTCTCTGGCTCCAACACCGCTACATCTGCACATGCAGTTCTGAAAAGCAAAGATATTAGGTGTGGTTCCAGCTACAGGATTACTGTATTGTACTGTGCTCTACAACTTAGCATGTTAACATGAATTTTTTTTGTGCCTTTCTCGTGTGATAACCGTGACATTAAGTGATGCAAGGATTTAAAGTTATTCTCTTTGTCTTTGAACTACTGTAAAGAGAAAGGTGAGACTTTCCAGTGCTGTACTTTAGGAGGACAGACTGAAAATCAGAGTGCTTCTAGGGGCTGCTGCCCTACAGAGCAGACTCCTTGTCCCCTCTGGAAGACCTGGTACTCCTAGGAAGGACCTAAGGTCCCGGTCTCCCTTATAGCTCTCATAAGGCAATATTGCAGGAGTAGATGAGATAAATAGAAGCTGCCATTCCCCAGAGCATGCACAAAAGCTTGGACACAGCTTTTAGATGATCTTTGAAGCAGTCTCAGTTTAGTCACCTTGAAGTTTGGCTCAGGAGCACTAATGTGGACAGACAGTCTAGCAAATCTGGCTTTAAGCCTAGCTTTGAATCCATCCCTGAATAGCTCTGTTGCAACTATTGGTTCCTAGATTGTGAGCTGATACTCTGTGTGTCTTGATATGCATATATATATATGTTGACCACAGCATGCAATTCTCCATAGAAACCTTGGTAACTATGTCCAGCAATGTAGTTGAGCCGATCCATATTTTGGGATCCCGCCACAGTTTTGCACGTTTGCTTAATTGTTTGGTTTTTTCCATCAATATTTTCTCGCACAGGTAAAATTTGCAGTTGTGCTAGTGTGGTTCCTGGTTGAATTAAGACTCAAGAAGATGAACTGTATCCAAATTTCTGGGTATGATTTCTTTTTCTATTCACAAGTCGTTACTAGTTTCTTCTGCTGGCCTTCTCAGGTAGCAGATTTTAAGGAAGCTCCTAGTGGTAACAGAGTATAGGAGTGATGCAGGGAAAAGACAGTGAAATGCTCTGTGATCGTGGTCTACCGTTCCTGTTTTACAGATCTCTCAAGGTTTTCATGTGGAGTTAACCTCACCCATCCTTTAGTGAACTTAAGCCTCTTTTTGAGGCTTTTGCTACAATTTGTTAGTTGACTTTTCCAGATCATAACCCATCACGGCTTTGCAAGCCACAGGTTAAAAATCCTAGATTTGGAAAGCTTGAAACAACCTTCTTGAGTTTCATCCAAAGCTCTTTGACCTCAGTTGTGAGAGTCACTGACTCAAGGTGGGCTTTGGATCAAGACCCTGAAAGGTCTGTAGCTTTTTACCAACTGCCCATCCTCCGTGTCCCGCTTCTCCCTCCTCTCTCCTGTGTTAGTTGTTCCTTCTTTCCACCCCAGCAGACATTTTCCAGGCAACAGAGCAGGATCTTGCTTCACTTGGAGCCAGAGCCAAGCTCTGATGGTCTTACACTGATTAATACCAATGGGAGTGGTACCTCTGAACAACCAGAAGCAGAGAGACGGAAAAGTGCCCTTCCTGCCCCTGCACTCTCTTCTCCCTAGGTTACCAAAAGCCATCAATAACAAAAGTGTAAATAAAACTCAGACAAACTGCTAAAGCAGGAAGAGAGTGAGCGAGCCTCTGTTTTGTTTGCATCAGCTTCCAGACTATCTTGATGAGCCTTCATGGGAATAAAATGTAGGATGGGCATTTTTTCTGGCTGAACCTTTAAGGGTAGGCATCTCCTTTGGGTCCCCACTTTCTATTTTTTTCTTCTTACTAGTACCCTACTCACAGGCCCTTTTTCAGTGACGTCTTTCAGCTATTAATGCTCTCCTTCTGGGTGGGATTTCTTCGCCTGATACCAAGGATTTGGGCTCCAGCAGAGCAAGGCCCCCTCCATCTCTTTCGGGACCACTAAATATGCTGTAAAAGAACAATACTATATATGCTAATAGAAGCATATGTTTTTTTCACTCAAGCTATTTCAATATGTTTCCATCAACGTTTTCTTTCTTTTTATCTGCCCCTTGCTGAGACAAGAGCTTCTTGCAGCAAAACTGAGCATTTTTCTCTTGGAGGGTTTTTTTTTTTTTTTAAAGATCAAATAAAATCTTCCAATATTTCAGCTGAATGAGTTCAAGTTTTGTATTCTTATTTGTTTTTCACTTGAGTTTTTCTCACAGAGAAACTGCAAATAAATAGTTTTCTAAATGCCATTTGTCCATCGTTGGTCACTTGAAACAGAACACGAAAAAAATGCAAAATAAAAGATTGATCTTAGACAAAATGATTTTTTGTTTCTTTAAACATACAACTTTATTTCTCTTGAAAGACTAGAGTTTGTTTTGCATGTTTCATTGTGTTGTAACTGAGAAATCTTATATTTAATCTAGTGGAGAGGTTTTAATCTTCCTGCAGAAGAACGATGAGCTTCTTTTCCTTCAGTTAAAGAGCCAACATATTCCCTCAGACTGGAAAAGAGATTAATAAAATTATCCCTCCTGATCTCAGTTTATCTTCTACCAATCTACTGATGCTTTCCAGTAGTCTAGGGCAACGAATCATCACAACAGCGGGGTGGTCTTCCAGACAGCCCCTCTCTCACCTCCTTCAAGTCACAGCTAGAACTGTACAAAGCCAAAGAGATCAAAAGTCTGATAAAATATATACAGTCACCTAGGAAATACCGGGGGAAACCACAACGTTTAAAGTTAACAGCACAGAACGGAGCAGTCGGTTGGTACATGGCTCAATACACAGGACCTGAGAGTCTCAAGGATCAGGCACCCACTTCTGCTGAGCCAGGTGCATCCATCCTGCAGCAGAGTAAAGCTTAAACTCGTTTCTATAGACCAGGGGTAAATTTCATACAAGTCGCTATTTATACATTAGGGATGCTAAGCAGAAACTGGAATTTAAATTCCGTGGTACCAAAATCAATTTTTTCTTCACTGTAAAAGAGAGTGAGAAATTAATTTTTACATGATTTTCGGGTGGGATGAAAAAAAGCTTATGTCAGTTTTTTAAAAAGCTTTGAAAAGCGTTTCAATGAACTTGAAAAACATATTGTCGGTTATCATTTTTATTGTTTACTGTATCAAACCTAAAAAACTTGTTTGACCAAAGGTATAAATATTTATTTCAGGAATTTTTTCCCCCTTTATAAATAAGAGAAACAAAATTTTGCCAGTTTATTATGTTACCCCAAGAATTTTCCTACAGAAACATTTTACAACTTTGTTTTGAAATAATTCAATAATTACAAAACTTGATATGTGCTTCTCTATTGTTTTCCGTAATACTACAGTGAAGTAAATGGTCAGGTAAAGAGTATAACTTGGGAAAAGTAAGACAGGTTTAAAATGGGATCACTAGAGTTTTGCTAGCTCTCAGTTTACCATTCAAAAAAAACCCTCTGATGCCTAAAGTAAAAATCTTCGTTTTCTTTTACTTTCTATACTCTTGATATGCTTCTTTTTCCTCTCCTGCTAAAAAATTAGTCTTGATAAAATAAGGAACTAGAAAAAAATCATAACATTTCCCACTGTTTTCTTTCATATCTTCCCTCTTTTGTTATCAGGGGGTAAAAAAGGGATAATAAATTTAAAAAAACACACAACTTCAGCCCAAAACAATATATTTTAACATCATTCAAAATCTGAAAATTTGAAAATGCAATTTCCAACTAAGACAAATGCTTTATTTTGGGTGAAGCTTCTGTCAGAAAGTCTCCGCTGCTTAGCAGATGGGGCAGAAAGCAGCAGTCAACCAGCTTCTCTTAAGGTCAAGAGGATCTTTCTGTGATTTCATTGGGCTTTATCTCAAACCCCACAGACTTCATCTTTCTTCTGGAATCAGTAGAAAGAATCTGATTGACTTTGATGAACATGGGATCACATCTTTTATGAATGACTGAAAAACTCTTCCAGATGAGAATTTCAGCTCAGCATTGCCTGGGAAAACTATGTTTGCTGGAACGTTGCTTCAGGGAAATCAAATAAGAAAAAGAAATTACCAAGCTTCAATCAAAATTAAAATCACCCTTTAGAAAACAAAAAAATAAACCTTGCCATCTGTGACTCTCTCATTTTACACAACATTTTTATTAAAAGCAGCCGGGTGCTTCCTCTCCCTTTGACTAGTTTAAGCAAGAAGAAGATGTTTATTTAACATTCATAATTTGTTTAGAGCTTGCAAACAAAATACCTTGCTGTGCATGAGTTATTAGCTCATTGCAGAATTGCTCTGTTTAAATGAGCCTTTGACATTGATTCATCTAAGTATGTGTCTCCTAAATGAGAATCATATGCACGGTGAAACCAGACCTTGGCATTTCATCAGGGTGGGATTTGGGAACACAGGCTCAAAATTCTTCAATATCGTTAAAAGAAAAGGAGGGGAGGGGAAGAGATTTTGCACTGTTTTTAAAGAAAAGCATGCAACAAGCGTGTGAATTAGCCAAAGACAGCTAATGTCACTTCTATATGAAAGCAGGACAAATTGTTTGGCTTTCCATCCAAATAGCTCCAGGCATCAGGCTTCAGCTGTCAGCGAGTTTCTGAAAATTCCCAGCATCATACCTGCCTGCTTATACCCCCGGTGGAGATGATTGACACTTCCAGAGCTCATTTTGCTCTGTGGGGTTTCAAAAGCATTTTAGACAACAGTGAGCCAGGTGCAGCGGTGGGCTACATCACCCTGACATGAATCTGGAAAGCAAAGCAGCCATGATTCTGAATAACCTACCGCTCCACCCAGGTGAGGTGCTCCACGGGAGGGGCTAAAGTTAACGAGCGTGGAGCGAGAAACACGATCCTTGATACGCACAGTCGTAATCAGCAGCTTAATGTGCAGAACCCTCTGGGGTGGAATAATGTTCATGTAGGTTTCATCTTCCACTTCCAGGGTGATTCCTTCATCAACTTCTCTGCTCAGTGTTTCTTTCTTCATCCAACCAGACTCATGACTCTAGCTGCTCTTCAAAGTTTTCTTCTCTAATGCCTTGGCATCGCCTTAGATCAGCATTTCCATAGGGAATTCCGGTCATCCCTGCTTACCAAGAAAACAGCAGGTCTCTTACAGGGGATGGTAGAACAATACTCTGCTGCGTATGGCTTTTGTGGTTAAGGACCTCCCTTCCTCACCCAGAGCTTCACTTAATGTTTTTCTTTATCCATTGTGACCTGCTACTAATTTAAATCAGTCCTTAGTTTTCCAAGACTTTTCTAGACTAGATTCTTGGGAGAAAACATAGTAAATTCTGGTCTCAGTTACATGAGGGTAAAATTCAAATGTTATGCCAGGAACATACATGGAGTTATACTCAGCTTTGCCCTGAATGCACAGGGTGTTTGGTGACACAAGGGTCAATTCTCAACTTTATTGCTTTGTTATGGAGTGAATATATCTTGCAGTAAGTTAAATGTCTTCTATGCTCACTTACTCCCTTCGGCTTCAGAGTGTTTCCTTGTAATTAGGCCATTAAACCTCATCCAACTAATTTAGAAAAAACAGGAGTCCTGTCTCTGTTCTTAGGGCTGAACTAAAATGAACCTGTTTAATTTTTCCAAAGTGTGGAGAAAACTTTTTTATCAACTTTTTTCCTTCTCTTTTTGTTGCATTTTAGGTCACAGATGCCCTTGAAATATTGCAAGATTTGTATTTAATATATACCTCTCTTCCCCAGCAAAGATAAATGACGAGATCAATATGATGTGATTTTCTGAGTAGTGACATCACAAACTTGGCAGATACTCTCTCCACACACCACCCCAGGATTTCTGCCTCTTCAGCACTATTACAGAGGAGATATTTCCACCACCCCCTTCCCAATCTCTCTTTAATTCTTTATTTTATTATTCCTTAATACAAGACTAAATGAAAAGTTCTGGATTTAATGTTTTGGGTTTTTTTCTTCTGCAATAATTGGAAGGACAAGCAGTCATCTTCCTGTTCCCCAAATCTCTATTTTTTTTCAGAATTTGGATCTTAATTTTCCAGGTTGTTGAAACACAGTTGCTTTAAATTACATAGGGAAGCTGGTTTGGCTTAAAGCCCAGACTGTTAAGTTGTTATTCATGTCTCGATGAATACACTTTATGGGTGTATTTCGTTTGCTTAATCATAATTTTTTAGTGTCCTTTAGTCACTGTAGAGTCTCCTGCTGCAAAACAACACGAATCTTTTGTAGACTCTGTGTCATATCTACACGTAAGGACATCCAGAAAAGCTAAGGGCATCTCAAATGGCATCAGATGCCTGTGGGTGGACTTCTGCATCTTCCTCTGTAGTACAGATATTTTCAGTCTGCAGTACGTTCATCTTTGTAAGACATAGACATCTCAGTCCCATTATAACTAATGGAGATCTATACCTCTAACAAGTGGCTCACAAACAGGCATCTAATACCATTTGAAACCCTTCGTAAGGTTGAAACCCAAATGACCGTTAGATGCTCCTTGAGAACAGTACGGTTCCCTTGCAGGTCCTGTGTCATATCTGACAACCCTGGGAACAAGTCTGAGATAACATCGGGCATCTCAAATCCCATGAAACATCTTTGTATGGGTGGCTCAATGGACCCCTCATTAATGCAGTCAGTGGAGTTGGGAAAGGGATTCATCTGACCAGTATAAAAGGTGATGAGATTAATTGATCCTTATAATAGCTTTATTGACTAAGGATGTGACTTGGTTGCCCAAATGTAGAGGTTTCACAATATCTTAGACATCTACTGGCACCTAATGTCTCACCCTTGATCTCTACTGACAGTGGTGGACCTGCTGCCAACTGACTCACCTGTAGGCACTGAATTCCTCTGGATTAGTGAGAGTCTCCACACATGGTGTTGCGTGGAGTTTTCAAACTTCACCATTTGACTGAGGAGAGCAAAGCTCAGCTTTTGTTAGGTACCTTTCAAAAACACCCATGGAAAAGTTGCATGTCACTCAGTGAAGGTGAGATTCTCCTTGCCTAACTTTGATCACCTAAATTTTATGTATCTAGTCTAAACTAGGAGCATAGACTCCCATTTTGCCAGTGGAGAAACACAAGTACTGCTGAAGAGCAACCCAATTTTTTGTAGATACACAAGTAATGAAGTATCTCCTGGAGGTGACTGGGGAGTATCTATAAGGGATTTTTCACTTCTATTAGGCTAAAATTAGGTGAGAAATGTTTTGCTCTTCAGCTACTTTGGAAAACCCCACCCTAAGATTACTGGATATAACTTTCTAGGCGCCTTGTCTGGGGTAGTCTGTTGGCTTCCTGTTGAGTCCCACCCTTTCAATTTGGAGATGGTTTCACCTTTCATTAGTTTTAAGGAAAAAGAAAGAAAAGTTGTTATTATTATTATTGTAAAAACATTCAGAATTTCCCCACTCTGTCAACAAAAATCTCTGCTTTAATAAGCGAACAGCAGGCAGAAATACAGATTTATGGCAGTAGTATACTTGGCCAAAGCCCATTCCCTTGAATGTTCTCAAGAGCTGCATGGCTCCTACGCTCCTCCAACCTCAATGTACATAACAAATTTCTTTTGTTTGTTTTTTGTCACTTTCAAGCTGAAAGAGGATAACTAACAACAAATGGTGGTTTGTTTTCTGCCATAGTTATATTATTTATGTCCTGCCTGTGTCTGTAACTTTCACCTCCTCCTCTCCCTTCAAGAGAGGCCTCTGATGGCCATTAATTCGATGATGTATCTGGAAGAAACTTGCCAGCACTTGTCTCCCAATAGATTGTAATAGACTGGAATGGACTTGGGCTGTTTCCAGGTAATTGGGTTTGCAGGGTTTCATACTCAATCTTATTTTGACAGAAGACCTGCATTTTACATCTGTATAAAAACAAACGACTAAAAAGAAGGAAGAAAAACATAGTGAGAGTAAATGGTCACCTTTTCACAAAAAAATATAATTTTTTTTATTTCCCTCAGTGGTTAATTGCCTGAGTCCAAGCTTCATATGTTGCTCTTTAATGGAATCACAGAATCACAGAATGGTTTGGGTGGTGAGGCAGTGGCCCAGGTTGCCCAGAGAAGCTGTGGATGCCCCATCCCTGGAGGGGTTCAAGGCCAGGCTGGATGAGGCTTTGGGCAACCTGGGCTAGTGGGAGGTGTCCCTGCCCATGGCAGGGGGTGGAACTAGATGATCTTTAAGGTCCCTTCCAACCCAAAAAAGATTCTGTGGTTCTATGAATATTGTGTTCTTTTGGATGATCTGTTCTGCATGTAACCGTTCTATGATTCTGTGATTCTATATACATTGTTTGCAAGAGCAGTATGGTATATATACAACTGGGTACAATTTCAAAGCAATGTCTGTTGGATTTAAGCCATTGTGTAGCTGAAATCCCCTTTGGAAATGTATCTCTTTGAGATTCAAACCTACCCAGGAAGAATGAGTCTTTGGTATGGGTCATATAGACCAAGGACAGGTCGAATGAAAGATAACTGTCAAATAAATGGCAAGAGGGCTCTTCCCACTCAAATCAGTTCCTGTCTTTTAATTAAAATATGCTCAGAGGGTGAGATATGTGGAGTAGTGACTGTGCTGGTAGAGGTCCCAGAGAGCAGCAGGTCAAGGCAAGGTGGACGGTCTGATTCCCAAAAGCTCTTTCAGGAAGTTTTTGTGCCCTGACGTGATAGGCATTGCTGTGGGTACAAGGTCTGAAAGGGCCCATCACTCCTCCTCAACTGACCTTGGCTCAGCTGGGTTCAAGCCCTCCTTATGTCTCTGCCAGTTTTCCTGGGATGCTGGGGATGAGGTGAGAGTGCAGAGGAGGCCATCGCCTTCTACACAGATGACCTTGTGCCATAAGGAAAGCCTAATTTCACCTAGACCCAATGCCTTCCTATAACAGAAGCAGTAATAACAGGGTTATGTCATGGATCGGGTGGTTAACCTCAGGAACAGGCTGCATGGCTGCATGGAGGCTGAGATATTAAACAGATCATTTTGCCCAGTGCTTTAACCCTCTGTACAGACACTGTCCTGATGACATTTCTGTCTTCTCTCTTTCTCCCCACATCAGCAAGGCTCTGGTTTATTTTCATTTGTACCACTGAGGCACTGTGACCTGAGAGAGGTTCAGCGAACATGTTGCTCTGGAGCTCCATGGAGAACATCCAGATTAATCCCCATAGTCCATGTGGAGGAAGACAAGACCAAGAATAGAAGCACAGAATAACAGAAGGGGCTGGTGGCAGCTGAGCCGCTGTGTTTGCCTTATGGTCTCAGCCGGCTTTTTGAGGAATGCTCTTGACCTCTGGGAAGGGGTGTGCTCGGAGTCACGGAGGGCAAAGCCATGGTTTTTGGCTCAGTGCTGCGTGCTTCCCCAGGGGAAGTGCTGGGGGTGATCCGTCCTGTGCTGTAGGGTTCAGGAACGACCGGGACAATATGCTCTGAGGAGCCTGGCCACAAGCAGCCCTTGGGCAAAAAACCCAGCATAGACCAGTGAAACCATAATGAGGGGCCTGAATCAAAACCAGAGCGTGTTCTCCTCCAAGCTGACATTGGCACCCCTGCCGTGGAGCTCTGGCCTGGCTCTCCCTGAACCCCAAAGCCCTTCAGGAATAAAAATAAAAATAAATATTTTTTCTTTTATGTCTTTTTTTTCTTTTTTTTTTCTTTTTTTATAAGGAAGAATACTTCCACCTATTTCAAGGCATGAGACTCCCTTGTGGGAAGAAGCTGAAGGATCATTTTCAAGACCTGTTTTTGTGTACACAGTTTCACCATGTTCTTAGGCAAATCCTTAAGGACTAGATTTTCTAAAAGCAGGCATCTAAATGCCATCTCTTAGTTGAAGAGACATTAAAATGTCGAAGTTCTGATAGTTTCTCTAAAAAAGCAGAGAAAAACAAAGTGCTGTCTACATAAAAATAATTTCATGGAGATCTTCATCCCTAACTGGACTCACACATCAGTTTCATGAGACCTAAGAATCTGAATACAGCAGAAAATAGAGGCTAAAGTTTAGCCTCTGTAAAAAAAACACAGCAGAATAACATTTTTTTTTCACATTCCACACCATTTCTTAAAATGTCTCTGAGATATTAAACAGCTGAAGTGAGGAATGTCACATAAAAATACCTCTATAGCATCTCAAAAAGTTATCAGAAAGACAATTCTTAGACACTTTTTTCTCCACCAACATCAACTCAATGGTCTAAGTACATTCAGGGTTAGCACTGCAGAATAATTCACTAAGCAAGAGCCAAGAGGGAGTCTGAAGATTGTGGCAGGTTTAAGACCTGCCTGTTAACGAGTAGGAACTTTTCCCATGGCATGTGCGCTACCTTGGGCCAGTGCAAGAAGTTCACACACTTGTTATGACAGATGCTTAGCTCAACAGCCAGCACTGATAGAAGTTACATCACTTTCCCAACCACACCCACCGGCAAGGGAATGGAAAGTCAGATAAATCTTGCTGGACGCGGCTCCTTTGGAAACAGACCCATCTGCCATCCCCCTTTCTTGGGGTTTCTGATGCTGTTATCTTGGACGCTCACTTTCCTGGCTGGATAGCGACAGGAAGCGTTTAGTAAGTGGGTAATAATAGTTTCATGTTAATAGGAAATAGCAGACTTGGAAATGGACATATGTCTGAAAACGAAAAAGGACCCCACAGCTTTCTGAGCATGTGTGGGAATCCCACAAGCCTTTGAAGCTCATCCAAAACACACAGCCCGTTTAATTCGTCTATAATTGCCAGTGTCAATAGTCAGCGCGTATCATTTTGTCATATATTGTTTTAATCTGGGAGCAATAGCGTCTGACAGAGAAGCACTGTGCTAAGTGGCAGAGGGAGGGGAGAGGAAGCAGAGAGCGGCACTCATCGTTGGAAGGTGCTGTCTTTGTGTGCTGTGGGCTGGAGAAGACAGAAATCTGATTAAAAGGAAGAACGGGGGAAAGAGAAGGGAGCGCAGGACAGAGTCAAACAGTAACAAAGCAAATTTTAGGCTCATTTTGAGCTAGCCGTGCTGTCTGCAGAGCTCATCCTGCTCCTTTGCTGGTGAATCGCCAAAGGGATGGTGGTGGAGCCAGAGGGGAAGGATCTCTTGATGTGCAAAGGAGACAGTGTCTCTTTTTGTACGACTCCTCTTTGCTTCAGTGAAAATCCCGCTGAGTTTCCACCGTGGCTGGTTCCAAGACTGCTATTTCCTATTAGCATGACACTATTATCACTTTCGTAGTCATGCTGGCCAGGGAAGGTCAGCAGGACTCCAAGTAGCCTTGGAGTAAGATTATCAGAAGAGTTATAAAAGCAGAGTATTATACGATACAGAGGAAAGAGACATTCTGCCCTTCGAGGACTTAAATACTTATTTACACACATAAATAGAGGAAATAGAGCTCATGGCATGTATGTGGGACCCTTCTTGCCTTTCAAAGAGCGAGTCTTCCTCCCCTACACCAAATAGAAAAAAAACCTGAAACGTTCTTCAAGGAAGAAAGTTCTTCAGCGCAGAGCCACAAAGATGATGAAGGGAATGGAGCATCTCCCTGCTGAGGAAAGGCTGAGGGAGCTGGGTCTCTTTAGCCTGGAAAAGAGGAGACTGAGGGGTGACCTAATCAATGTTTATAAATACGTGAAGGGTGAGTGTCAGGAGGATGGAGCCAGGCTCTTCTCTGTGACATCCAGTGACAGGACAAGGGGCAATGGGTTCAAGCTGGAACACAGGAGGTTCCACTTGAATATGAGGAAAAACTTCTTTACAGTGAGGGTGACAGAGCACTGGAACAGGCTGCCCAGAGAGGGTGTGGAGTCTCCTTCTCTGGAGACATTCAAAGCCCGCCTGGATGCGTTCCTGTGGGATCTGATCTGGGTGTCCTGCTCCAGCAGGGGGATTGGACTAGATGATCTTTCGAGGTCCCTTCCAATCTCCAACATTCTGTGATTCTGTGATTCTGTGAAAGTTGGAAGTCCATGGCCTTGGAGTGCTACTTCACAGGAGGCTTCTGTAACTGGAGGTCCTTGAGGCTGGGAAGATGGCCAGCCTTTCTTGTTGAAAATAGTGAACTTTACCTTGTTCATTTTAAACTTATCTATTAATTTCAAGGAGTGGAAGGGCCCACTAAGATTACAGATATATGTTACATATCCCCGCAGGCGGAGAAAGGAGACAGTACATCAGCAACAATCAGTCTGTTATAAAGACATGAGATGGATCAGGATCTACGGTTGAGATAAGGGACATCACTACCGCAAATTTCACAGGAGTTTTTTGATGAGAAGGTCACTGAATTAATGGGCGCTGCCAGGAACTGAGGGAGCTGGGGTTGTTTAGTTTAGAGAAGAGGAGGCTGAGAGGAGACCTTATCACTCTCTACAACTGCCTGAAAGGAGGGTGCAGTGAGGTGGGTGCTGGCCTCTTCTCTAAAGTGACAAGTGATAGGACAAGAGGAAATGGCCTCAAGTTACACCAGGGAAGGTTTAGGCTGGATCTTAGGAAAAATTTCTTCACTGAAAGAGTGATCAGACATTGGAACAGGCTACCCAGGGAAGTGGTGGAGTCACCATCCCTGGAGGTGTTCAAGAAACGTGTAGATGTGGTGCTTAGGGACATGGTTTAGTGAGTTAGGTGGTGTTGGGTTGGACTTGATGATCCTTGAGGTCTTTTCCAACCTTAATGATTCTATGATTCTATGATTCTATGACATAGGCTGTGGTACATCCATCCCATCCCATCCCATCTCATCCCATCCCATCCCATCCCATGCCTTGTGGATCTTTCCACATGGAAACTTTTCCAGTAAGGGGATCTGAACAACCTCCAAATACAGGAGGTTGCAACCTGAAATGTGTTTTGGTGAATTAAGCATTTATGAGTTAAATCTCTCTTGCTTTAAACCATTTGCCTTTATTTCCCAGCAACTCTCGAAGGGAGCTGGGATATTTAATCCACACCCTGAGTCCTCTGTCGTTTTTTTTACCACACAATATACAAAACTCCCCTTTTTTGATAAGTGCAAGTCAGCACATCCGGCTCAGGGTGCTCCTCTGGTCATTTTTGTACCCTTTTAGTGAGGATTTAAGCCTGGCTCTGATACAGGAGCCATGGAAACTGAAGACCTCCTTCCACTGAAATAAAGATGTGTTCCTAGTGGAAATCTTCCACATTTTTTGGCAGTTTGTAAAAGCTATTCATCCTGAAGTATTGCTGATGCAATTTGAATTCTGTTTTGGCAGCCGTTTGATCTTGGTCAATTGCCATCCTCCAATCAGCCTGTCTTGGATACCTCTCAGATTTCCATTGCAGTGCACTTCCCATCTCTCATGCTCTTTATTATTTTGATTTGCAAGGCAGGACAGAACTGCTTCAGAAGGATGAAGGCATAGGCAGTTTGTGTGATTTGGCCGCGTAGAGCAGATTATTGACCTTGTGTCTTGGAAGTCCCAGCAGGGCAACCAGATCATTGAAGCAGCCACAGTACCCTTCTTCTGTGCTTTTATACCCAATGGACAGATATGAAAACAGAAAAAGCGATTTTTTATAGACTTACCTGGGACCTTATGATACATGAAGAATCCTAAACCCCAAGTTTATTTGGTTCTCCTACATGTGCCTCAGTCAAAAACCCTTCTTTTTGCAGACAGGACAAAAATTCTACCAGTAACTCTGTGGGGAATGGAGTCCTCTGTTCAGGTTTGGTTCTACATTAAAGGGTAGATCTGGGGGATGGTATTTCTTGCTTGCATCTCCAAATCCTGAAGCCAATTTGCCCGTTGTGTTGATATTCCAGACACGGTGATTGAATAACTGTTACTGTCCTTTTTTTTGCCAGATCTCTAGAAACTACATTTATATACTCAAAAGAGCTCAAATTTACTGGATTCTCCAGATGATGTGGTTAAATAATTGTTGATATCCTGATAGGTAGCTCCTCCAGACATTATGATTAAATAATTGCTGCTGTCTTTTTTGCTAACTTCTCCAGATTCTGCGGTTAAGTGATTGTCAGCATTTTGCTTATTGAATCTGTATTAGTTCTACTGAGGTAATTATATGTTTCTCCTCCCTCTTTGGAAAATGTTAGAATATGTCTCTGAAGTGAATCTCATGGGCCTGATTGTCTCGTTAAGTCTGTGTGAATTTGATGTGTCTTAGGCAAAGCATACACAATGAAGTCACTCACGTGAGCATGAGTTTGGCTCCTCTGTGCAGGCTTAACCCCTACAACATCAAATTTCTCACAATCTGACGACAGCCTACATTGTGCTGGCCATGTCTGTCTCATGATAAAATTATACAAGTGACTTTGAAGCAAAGGATGCCATGTGAGATCACATCTTGCTCACTCTAGAGTAGGTGTGTTTAGATAACACCACTTTGCACATATTTGCTTCAGTACAAAGAGCACTGCAATGTAAAAATTACATAAAAACCATGTTCCTCAGTGGAGATGGTTCCAATTTACAATAATATAAGTCAGTAGCCTCTCAACACTTCATCTCTCTTCAATTTAAATGAAACAAGACCTGATGAAGTACATGGGGAAATTATTTTCTCATCTCTTCTACCTCCCACAATCTTCCGTTTGCTGATGGTAGATATCTTCCAAACTGGAAGCTGCGTGGAACTGCTGCTGGTTAGCTTTGCAACTCCATAGAAATTCCCACAGTTTTATTTCTTTTTACTGAGGATTGGCAACAGAACCTGCAAGATTATTCTTTTCTTTTCTATCTCTGAGAAGCCTCATGCTCATGTAGGGGAACCTACACATAGGGGAACCTGGTGTAGGAAGACCTCAATGCTTCTTTCTTCTGAGGCATGGAAAAATGGATTTCTCATGAGTAAATTGAGAGGTTCATGGCTCTTTATCGTAAACAACAGTGAGATTCTATAAATATGTAGACTTTATTGTTTAAACATAAGTAAAATTATGTCAGAAGTCTTTATGTATGATTTTTTTTCAGGTTTTATTCCCTTATAGTGTTGATTCACACAAGTACTAGAATCAGTGAGAATTAAGGATACCTTTAGTTTGGGAGAATTAATACCTTTAAATTGGGGATAAAAGGACAATGCTGACAACTTCTTCTAGTAAATGTTTTTCACAGGATCTCACTTGCACATTTTGGGGTTGTGTCCCCTATCCTGAACATTGCAATTTTCTGGTCTTAGGACTTCCACCTTATCAGTCATGGCATATGTGATTACATCTCTCCATCCAAACCATAACCTAACACATTCTCCTTGCTGATGAAGCCTCGTAGACCTTCCTTTACTAAAAAGAAAAAAAAATATTTAACCATGGTGCTTAACTGTCCTTTTCTGTCAATACCTACCAACAAGTTCTCATTGAATCCATACCCTCAGGGAATCCTAAAACAGAGGAAGAGAGATGGGAAATCAGACAGAGATTAAATAGAATAGACAGGTTTTTGGGATAAAGGAACAAAGAGAATACTCAGAGAAAAACTTCATTTCATACTATCCACAGATATGCATAAGTCCTCCACTGAAGATAAGGATTTTTAAGAGAAGAAATAAAAATTAAAATAAAAGCCCTTTAATTGAAAAGGACGTTTTTAATTAAAAAAAGGCAAAAGCACAAAAGCATTTCAGTACTAGATTTCCTGATCGATAAGAGATTTTCAGATCTTGTTGCCCAGCAGAAATGAGTTCCGTGGCCCCAGCTCTGGACTGTGATGAACCTCAGAATATATTTTCGGTGACCACACACACAAACAACCCCACACAACCGCTCACTCACCCTCCCCCCATTCCTAGGGGTGGGGAAGAGAATTAAAAGAGTAAAGGGAAAAAAGACTCGTGGGTTGAGATAAGAACAATTTGTTACGAAGAAAGTTAAACTCTGTCTCAGCTGAGCCCAGGACACCTGAATAGTATGTGTTTTGAAGTGTGCATTGCTTTTTTTTACTTTAAACAACACTTTTGTTGTTACAACTGAACCATATGCCAGCAGTTTGAATAGAGACCCTACAATCCCACCGAACCAATTCTTTCCTTCATAAACGATGACTGATGACAGCTTCCTTGACCTGCACTGTGTGGTAAGGTAAATTTATGAAAGATTTGATTGTGAGGTCTTATGGTAATATGTGACCCTTTCAGGTACAGGGTGGAAATCTTCCCAGGCAGATTTTTCTCTCCTTCTCAGTGTCAGCTTTCCCTGCCTCATTAACTCTGCATTTTTATTTATCTGTTTATTTTGGCCTGGGTATTTTTCCCTCTGGTTCTTGCGTGTGTAATAATGGCTTAAACCTCCATATGACCAAGCTATGATTATTCTAATTATTGTTCACCTGTGTATAGTGACACAGATGTTTTTACAATGGGTGCTTTATACAAAGCTTAAAAAAAAAAAATAGTGGTATAAAGAAGGTCCGTAAGTGTTTCTGGCATGTTGAGAAAATTAATTTCATATTTTGGGAGGAGACAGGGAAACAAATACATATATTGAGAGACTTAATTACTTTAGTGTCCAAAGCTTTTGAGGGGCGGGGAGAAGAGGAAAAAGGAAGATACTGAAAGACCTGGTAAATGAGCGATGATTTGATATGAGCAGTGAAAGTGCTTGATCCCAGCAATCGAATCTGTTGACATTAAAGAACCCAAGACCCCTCAGGCAATGAGAAGGTCAGCTGGAGGCTGAAGTTCAAAGGACTACAGATCAGCTGCAGGTCCAGTACCCCATATGAGCCATGACTACCAGACTTGGGCTTGCTAGGACTCAATCTTTGTAGCATTTTGACAGGGGAATGAATTACAGGCAATGGTGAGCTTTTTAAAATGTCATTATTACTAGATTTTCTTGTCTAACAAGAAGGATGAAGTGGAAAATGTGCTGCAAAAGATGGAAAAAAACATTGCTTATCTAAGAAATTGGAGGCAAGTGTGGACACTGGCTGCAAAAGCCTGAGGAGATGTGCCTATGTGGAGAGCAAGAGATAAACAAATGAGAAAAGCTCTCCCACAGTCAGTTCTAAAGCATGCAAATTCTGAGTACTGATCTCAGACACTTTGCTTTCAGTTCTCAGGATAGGTTTCATCTCACAGGTGTAGACAACTATATTTAATGCCTGTATCCAGTTTTTTATCTGAGAGATTTAGGAGATTTAGGACCTGATTCGGTTGTCTTAATATAGACATCAAAAGTCATTTCATCTGAAGTAGGAAATAGGGTGTAGAGGAGACCCATTCCCTTCTGGATCAGGATATCCATATAATGAAGAACCCATAGCTATAACTGAATGGAATTATTATTTTAAAGCAGCTGAATCAAGTCCTAGGCAGACTTTATGCAATCTGAAGAGTCGTTCAGCTGACCAAGCACATTTTATTGACTACATCTCCACTGACGTTGGATCCTTCAGCTCTCATTTAGACACAGAAAACTAAACACTGAATATTAACTAAATTCTTCCTGCAGTTTCATTCATAAGTTGAAAAGCAATGTCACTTTTCTCCTAATATATCCAACACTCTTGTGGTTTCAGAATTGCATTAGAGGGCACAGCTAACAATTATCAATAACTGAAAACGTGTTGCCTGAAAATTATTTGCTCTTGTGTTGAACAGCATCACAAACATGATCAATAACAATATTTGGTAAACAGGAGCATTTATGGGCAACATAAAGAGACAATAGTATGGTTAATTTGGAGGGGTGGGAAGGATGCAATATCTTAGAAATATGGCTTCCTGTGAATTTTTTTTTCAACACGAGAGAGCACAGACAGGATCCTTGAAGAACATACTGATAAAAGAAAATTAGGATTGCAAGGTCAGGGACTAGAAAGAGGAGTAATTCTGAAATTAGGTTAGACATAGCAATTCATTGTCTGATCACTTTTCACATGAGCATCATGATAGCCCAACCCACTATTTCGTAGGAACTCTGTGCCGATGCCAACAATTGAACCTGTTTCTTCCAATTTCATTACTGCAAAACAGAACAACTTTTTTGGACCATTCTTCCCCATTCAGTCAGGCTCATATTCATTTGAATAATTGAAGACATCTGTATGTGAGTAGAAACCTGGGTTAAAAAGCAGCTGCTCATGTACAGAAATTTGTATGGCTATTTGAGATGCTCTAGAGTATCCAAGACATGTAAAAGGAGTTGGTGGATAAGACAGAGGAGACCTTCAGGCTCCTAGAATGACAATTAGAAAGAAGGATGCTCAAGGGCAGGGCAAAGGGCTGTGTGCAGACAATTGAATTGTGCTCCTAATGAAATAAAACTCAGGCTCAGATTACCTTCTCCTGAAGTTGGTATCACCCATTAAATAGGCCCAAAGGTGACCATTTCTCTCATTACCTCTCATGAGAGCTTGTGATCACTAGGTCAGCTGGTGAGATCTATATCGGAGGTGTCTAAAATGAGGTGAGATGGATCTCAGCCTCTTTTTCTTCACATACTGAAGAGATTAAGTTCTTAAAAAAACCCCAAACTAACACTGTGTGTCTATAAAAGCAGAAACCGTCTCGTAAGACACATATCTGGGGGACGAGTGACCAGAAACTTCTGCTGAGTGAAGAGAGGTCGATGCATTATGGAACATTTCTGGGACCTGATGAAATGTGAACATACCTGGGGACAAAATATCTTTTGCCCACCTACAGAATAGATCAGCATGAACAGAGGGAGGAGGATACATTTCTTAGGCTGTACTGAAATCACTTCACCCTGGTCTAACGTTCTGTAGAGGTGTTGCAGTAACAGCTCAACAGCTAAACAGGATGTTTTGGTCCCCTGGGACAGAGCAAAATGTGCCGTAACGGTAGTGATTGCCAGGAATTTCACATGGCCGTATTACCAGGAAGGGTCCAGACACACAGGAAATCTCCTAAGAAGTTAATGAACAGGGCCCTTCAAGGAGAATAAATCACTATTTCTGGGTCTAAAATAAAAAAAAATAAATCCCAAGACTTGGTTCTATTCCTTAATTTGGCAAAACATGGTCAAGATATTACACATTCGCTGGAATTATGTCCTGCCTGAAAGCTCAGAGAAGTCACTGGGGATGGATTTTATCTCACCTAACATCAGGTGTCTACACTTCAGACTTTCTTAATTGAACAAATTTCCTCAGTGTTCCTTTTAGTATTGATACAGAGAAAGTGGCACCTTTAGGAAGTAATTCACACGTATTTTAGACATCCAGTTTACCATGCAATTGATCGCCCTCCCCAGTCCACTAACTAGATCTCCACTGACCATAAGGAAATCTCTTTCAGGAACAGGAGCCTCATCCTATTATTTTATTGTTATTTTTTATTTAACACCATTACACCTAGTGCTGAACTCCAAGTACTGAAAAAGCTAGAGCTTATAGCACTTACGTGATGGCAGGAAGGTGAGACTCTGGCTTCCTTTAACCAGACTGCAGTTTTAGTGTACAACTTATTTTTTTTCTGTACAGGTCTTTAAATGTATAAAGGAGTTTTGATAATGCTTGCAGGATCAACAAAGTCTTTTAAGGTGCAATTAACACTGCAAAATGCTTTGAGCTCCCTGAATAGAGGGATGTGTGCAAATTAAAAACATTTTTGGTATTGTCTAATTTGTGTTAATATGTCTGTAGTTACTAACAACTCCTTGTTGTAATCTAGTATTTGTGCAAGGTGTTCCTGTTCTTCAGTTCTTTCCTCCGTTCAGGACTCAGTTTTGGGATCAGCCTTCTCCCCAACAACCTCTTTGGCTGGCAAAAAATGTAAATAAATAAAAAGCAAATTATGGAAGTGGAGGGTTGATAGGACATACAACGGGAAATATCACAAGCAAAAGTTCACCCAGGGCTTCCAGGAAAGGCCATCGGGAAGGCTGCAGGTTGGACTGACACCATTGCTTTCCTCTCACCAGCTACGAAGCGAAGAGCAAGAACCCCCAGGTTGTTGTCTTATTGCTCACCCCCAACACATTACCTGTTAAGAGAGGGACGTGGTATTTCTCTGTACAAACTCTGACTGCATGTGCACAATTAATCTCATGCACAGAAGAGGAGTAAGGATTTCTGTAACTAGGATTTCCGGTGAAACAAAACTGGGAAGGTTGGTGAGAAACGGAAAATCTGTAGAGAAAAATGCAGACCTAAAACGTTTCATTACGGGGAGACAAGAAATTGGGGGAGAATGTTTAAAAAAATAGAAGATCCTTGCACTATCCTAGAAAGTAGATCAGATTACACAAGTTTCTTTATGTATCCATTTTGCCTCATACAGCAGAATCCTTTTGCTTGGTTGGTGGTTATGCTATGATGACAACACTTCAGAGGATGGAGGGTTACTGTCAAAGGCCAACAGATGCCCAAAGGAAAGAGTCCTATGTGGTTTGAGGTCTCTTTACCTTTTTTTTGGCTGGTGTCTCTTAGCCTTCGTGCCCCCTTCCCATATGGTGGCCCATAGGGAGCAGAGACAGCATCATTATCCATAGGTCCTGGGGTGGCTTGAATCGTTGATGTCCTCCAGCAAACAGCTGTTCAATGGCTTCTCCACTCCAGACTTGCAATTTTATCCCAAAACTAAAAGGCGAAGAAGAATGAATTAAACTGCTTTTCCCAGCAAGCCCTCAGGGGCTTGTTCACCGGAGTTCAATTCTCCCTTGAGCAGCTCACTGCAGCTCCAGCGTAAACTCTTCTGATCTTTCAGCTAGACCTTTTTTTTCTTTTTCTTTTTTTTTAAATGAAAGGTATCATGTTCCAAATTAAACACTTGGAAACTTGCCCGCAGTATTACAAGCCTGCCTAAAATATGCTGAGAAAAGGAGAAGAAAATGGTTTTCCAGCGTAGGAACTGTATGTGAAACAATTTATGAGAACTCTAAACTATTGAGAAAAATGCCTGAAAGGTTAATTTCCTTCATGCAGCCCAGGTTAATGACTCACAGAGAATCGAGGAAGACAGTTCACTAATTTAGCTACTCCTTATGGATCAACAAGTCAACTAATTTCTGCAGAACTGTGACACAGATATCCTTGAATTCTTTGACTTGATGAAGGTGTGATTTACACGTGTTGTATCTCTTACTCAGTTTGTAGAATCATCATTTGTCAACAGAGTGTTGACGCAAAGAAAATGATGTCCACTTGGATCCTTGGTCCCACAGTCCTACATCTCCATAGCCCAATGCTTGTGTCCCTCTGGCACTTTGTATAAATAATTTGAAGATGTGTTGAAGTAAATTATTTGAAGATGGGATGAAGTAAAAAACTACCAGTCGGTCATCTCTTTGCAGGGTGAGTGCTGTCCAGAAAAAACTCAGTCACTCCCATTCTTTAGATCTCTCTTCCTCTGTTATTTCTTCATATTTTAGGGGTAGACACTCAGTGGAAAAGAAAGTTTGTGATACAACTCTTAAAAAACGGTCTAGCATGCTGTAGCTAGGACACTCCTTCGAGAGGTAGAATCTCATCGGTCTATCCCTTGCTTTGACTTGGTCTGGGTAATCCTTAGGAAAACCTAAGCTGTGGGAGAACCAGACCCTCTCCACCCTCTTCAAAGGATATTTAAGCATATTATGCAAACCCAAATGGTTCCAAAAAAGATTAAGTGCACAGTCTCCCAGACTAGGCTTGGGCTGTGGTTTCCAAAGCTGGGTCATGACCCCACTTGAGCTGTGAGCCTGAAAGTGGAGTCACAATTCAGAAACGAGCTTGCAGTGGGAAAGGGTTGAAGCTTAGTGGACATAGTGCTTTGGTATTCTTCTGTCACAGGAGTGATGGTGCTGTCTTGTCATTTAGGGTTGGAAGAGTGAACTAATTTGGCAGAAACCATGACTAATCCTGGGTCTCCCATGGTTGGAGTGAGCCTCGTAACTCTGGGTAAGAGGAAGCTCTGCCCCTCTGTGCTGTTTCAGCAAAAGGTGCATGGTTCCCTGTTTCGCTTCTTTAGCAGTGGTCCCATGAAACATGAAGTAGTTCTTCAAAAAAAGACAATAAAAATATTTCAGTGGTATGAAAATGCTTTGATCTTTCACTTCTGGTCCTTGAAAAAAGAAATAATTCAGGGTGTGGTTGTTTGTTTTTTTTTTGGTTTGTGGGTTTTTTGTTTGTTTGGGTGGGGGGTTGTTTGTTTGTTTTTCCAATTTAATATCTGGACTCAACAACTTAAACTATTGTAGTCCAGCTGTTCCTATTTTCCAGTGGGATTTAGGATTGCATCCTACACATCATTTGGAAAAGGCCCCCAGAACCTCTCCAGTGACACCAGCTTTCAATCACTCCCAACTTAGGCTCAGCACTCCAGGTTACACACCTTGCACTGGGAATCTGCTCACCTCCAAAGCAGACCTTCCAGTTCACTCTTCCTCCTTCCTCTGGCTGCAGGGGAAAGAATTTCCTTTGGATCCCTGCTAAGACAGGTGTTGGTGGTTTTTCCTGTCCTGACTGTCACCAGGAGGGAACAGATGGTTGCTTCATAACGTGCATCTCTGAAACCACTTCTGGCTGGTGAACAACATGCCTCTGGCCACTGTTGGGTGAGGTGAGGATGTGGTTCCAGTGAGGATACCTGGTGTCTGCTACTGGAATGCTGTTTTGGTCACAAAAACCCTACTCAAGTGGAAAGGTTGGATACCTGCTCTCAAACACGTGTACATTTACAAAATTGGGTCAGTCTTGGCTTCTACCAGGATCTCAGAATCTCCAGCCCTGTGTGTGTTAAAATCTGTTTCCATCAGTAGTGATCCTTGCTACACTGCACTTTCAAAATCAGCTATTCCTTTCGGGTTATAATATCCTGGGATTTTTTTTTATTTTTTTTTTTCTTGAGGAGAGGATGTGTTTTACTTGATGGGAATTCTGCTGCTGAATACAATTACATGGGATATGCACGTGTACACATAGCAGTGCATTTTCCTAGCTGAAAAAAAACCCAAATATTTTTGGTTTCTATTATGTTATATGCTATGGAACACAGGAAATCAGGTTTGAGATTGTGAGAGAAGAAGAACAGAGACTATTAGTTGAGAATTTAGTTAGGTTTTGTGGGAAAATTGTAATCCTGTTCGTAAGTAAAGAAAATATTTATGATTTTTTTAACAGGAAGGAAGACAGTGCTTTGGAACCCTGTTCCTATAATAATAGTGGTGATATGGAGAGGCATTCAGGTACCTCAAATGAAGCTTTAAAATTTTGTGCCATGTGTATGGAAACTGAGACTTCAGCACAAGTCACAAAACAGCCCATCTAAATGCAGCTGGGATCGTTTAGTTGTGTATGTGGATAGAAAAAACAAAGTTCAATTAAATAAAATAGTTTTCTCAAGAAGGGTTGTTTTCCAAAGAGGAAAATAAACTTTTTATTTAAGAAAAAACTGAATTAATTTTCATTTTGCATTTATTTCTAAAAAAAATTGTTTATTTTGAGCTCTCATTAAAATATTCAGTAAAATCATATTTTATAGAGAGGTGCTGAGTTGAAGAAAAACATGTTCTTCATTGGAATTTAAATTTTTTCTTCACATAAACTTTGTAATTACCAAATACAGTGTAACTTAAGCTGACATAAAATACAAATCTTATATTCTAAACATGCATTTTAATGAGAATTTTCCTGAAGTTTGGGGTTTTTTTAAGCAGAGGATGTCTTTGAGTCTGTACGAACTCCATAAACACTGCTTTACTGAATTAGAATGAGATAATTACTCCAGCTGTACTGTCTTGGTTTGGTAAATCCAGCCCTTCCCCGAAGATTACATTTGATAAAACGTCATGCTTTAGAGACAATTTCATGCACGGTCTTCTGTGTGGGAATCACAAAGTGTGTTGCGTCTGTGTTGATGTAGCCTGGATCCGGTGCAATTAAATCCCTGGGTCCTCCAGAGTGTCATTCCCTGAGTTGTACCAGGGGATGGAGATGAAGAACAAGACCTGGAGGGTCCCAAGAAGATTCCTGGGTCTACTCAAGCCCAGAAGGAGTTATGGGCAGGTTGTGCTCTGCCTTGAACCAAGAAACGTTCAGCTATAAGCAACAGAAAGCTGATTCAAGGCATCTATTACCACCACAGATGCTAAAATGGAAGTTTTGCCTCTTTGTTAGTTTTGTTTCATTTTTTTATTGCTTAGTAAAGTGTGTGTTCATTTGCAGGACTAAACTCCTGAACTCTGAAAAGTTTTATGGCTTGAGTCGCTGGGGTCCTCTCATCACAACTACATTTGTTCGGTTTTGCCAGAGCGTGGATGTTTTTTCTTTCTAAGTTGAGATTCACAGAGACCCTGCTTTATAGACAGGTTAAAAAAAAAATAAATAAAATAGAAAGAAGAAAAACAAGGACAACATGAGCAGTGACTTCTCCTCTGTATGCTGGGGTAACATCCACAGGGCTAAAGGGACAGTGGGGAAGCAAAAGCATTAGACACAGTGTGAGTACTCACTAAGAAATGGCTTTAAACATAACCACAAAATAATACACATGGGTGAGAGTCACTGAAAATGTCCCAACCCCAGGAAAAGCTTCATCTAAAGCTTACATCTGAGGCACCAAAGTCAGGTCTCAAGTAGACATAAAGCCACAGGAAAGCTGCTTTCTTTACTTCCACTGTTAGGAAAATCATCCTGGGTTATATGAAATGATGTGTAAGCATTTAAAAAATACTGGAAATGCCATCAGGAGAAAGCATTTTACATTTTGAGAAATGTAAATGTGTCATTTAGGAGAAACCCTGGCGCTGAACATCTGGGTCTTTCGAAACTCAGTGAATTGAAAAGAATCATACAATGTGCTTCAGTGTCCTGAAATATTTTTTTCATTAATAAAACAGTTTTGAAGGGTAAAATGACAGTCTGCTATAGTTCTCAGTGCCTTTTTTGCCTTCTCTTCAATTGCTTGAGGTTGAATTTTAAGATGGGAGGACACACAGAGACACAGTGTGTCCACAGAAGTTTTGCTCGCTCGAGAAAGCAGAATAAAATTCTGCAACGTAAAAATGATGAATCACTCTGAATAAAGCCAAACATATATTTTTACTTTCTGAATCAATAAAATAACTAATAAATTCTTTCTTTTTTAAATCTAGGTTGTGTTTTTTTAAATTGCTAGTAAGTTGTCAAAACGATGAAAATCAGATGTTTGTCTTGCTCTGTCTCTGCTTTAATTGCACGGGTTAGGGACTCAGCACAGTTCTCCTGTAGCCACACCAGTGCCTTAACTACAAAATCAGGCTTCCACACAGTGAAGTATTGAAACATCCACCACCTTCGGGCTCATTCAGAGGACACTGGAGTCAATGGGAAAAGCTCCTGTTGACTTAACAGGACCCCTGGCTGACATTTGAGTGAAGATACTTACACCGAGCATTGTAAACACTCTCATCCACAATGAATCTCAGGTGGCTGAGCAGATTTCCAGCTGACCAACAAAAGGATTTGGTTTCCCTGTGTAGGAGAACCACATGGAAAGTGGCTTATTTTTAACAAGGGGGCTTTAAGAGCTAGCTACATTATCCTCAGCTGGAGTAGCTCATGAGTCCTGCCATCCCAAAAGTCCCCGTTGGGATGGGAAGAATCACATGAATGTATATCTCTATGTGAGCTCATGCCAGCTTATGAAGTTCAGTCCTGGAAAAAAAAAAGAAGTTGAACAAACAAACAAAAAAATTTATATATATCCAGGCTCATGCCTTTTTCTCGCAGCCCTGTCAGGCTATGATAGAGCATCTTAGTCAGGACAACTCATATATTTAATCTCCTATTAAGGCGATTAGTAATACTAATATTTTCCCCTCCTGCATCCTTGTATCATTTTCTTTTGTTGTGGTGACTTTACTGCAGGAATAAATGTCTCAATACCACCCCATCAGGATCCACTCTTCCTTATACCATGCTCCTATGGCCACAGCCTGAAGTCAAGTTGAAGAATGGTATTCCATTCTCTTTCTAGGTTTTTCAGGGAACTTATGTAGGAAAAAAAAAGTGAATTGTCAAACTACTTCAGGATTAGGTGAACAGAGGAAATTTATCTAGGGGGGAAAAAAAAAAAAAAGGATGTTTGCATTAGCACTAAGAAGCAGCTGTCCTTCGTTACTCTAAATACAAACCAAAAATTGTTTGACTATTCTAAAAACTAGATGGCCACGTTATGACATCCATTTGCAGTAGCGAAGCATTTGTGCGTGACACCCGAGGCAACGTGAACCCATTTAAATTAATATAAAAAGATTAAACAGATAAAATAAACAAGACATTTCAAGATGACAAAATATTTTTCCAAAACATGCTATTGAACTTTTTGCCCCGTAAGATTTTTATTTCCCAAATGTTTGTTTTTATCCCCTGATTAAGTTTGAGGAAAGAGGTTTTTTGAGAAGACAGCATTTCCCATGAAAAGAATTATGTGGGTTTCAATGAGTCTCCTAAATTCTCAAGAGCTCCTAGAAGGTTACTCCCAAGCAGCCACTTTTGGGATGTACATCTCTCACCTCTGATATTTCTCTCCTCCGTAGCCTATGTAGCAGTATCACATCAGAACACTTACCACAGACTCCTTTTTCTGCTTCCTCCTTCCACCACATGCAAGTTTCAAGTTTTATTATTGCAATAAAAATGCTTTATGTTGGCTTTTCCCAAGGACATTAAGAGCTTACGTGCTGCTGTTGCAAAATAGTCTTTTTCTCAAATGCACACTCCACGCAATTTGCTGCAAATTGTTGGTGGTCCTGACTCTGAGCGCTCAGAAAACCAGAGTCAACAGGCCATTTTATGGGTTCGTTTAGTGGCTGAGGAGAAGAGAGACCTGCCCCAATTTGTGTGGCCAACCTAGGACTGAAGAACAACTGAACACCTCTACGTGGGGAAGGGACTCTACCGCGACCACACAGAGGATTTTCACCGCTTTAGCCAAACACCAGTGTTCTTTTGGGTTGTCAGCTATGGATAGGAGGAGGTCAGAGCAGTCCAGAGAGGAGAGAAGGCTGCTGGGAATGCAAGCCATGAACATCTACTAGGAACGATGTTTGTGGTGTAAACAGGAAGGGTTATGCTCAGTAAGGAATCGGTTTTCTTCTGGTCTTGTATGGCTGCAGAGGACTCTTGGACACACATGTAGTTTAGCATGCAATGGGAGCGTTAGCTCCTACTACAAAAAAATCTGGGCCCTGATCTTCTTCAGGTCATTCAGTGAAGAGACTGGGGGCTCTTTTGGTGGTCCAAAACCATAACTGTAGGCAACTGGAAGTTGAAAGAAAATGAATCAGTAGATCCCTGGTGGGACCTTTGGGAAAGCTGTGGGTTCAATGTTCTGAGGGCTAGATCTACAAAAAGAGTCTCTGCCTCAATGCTGATGGTTGAGATAGCAATCTAATTGGTATGCAATAATCACATTCATCTCTAGATTGGATTTTCAGGACACATTCAGTTCGACCTTCAAAAGCATTGAGGAACTCATGGAGAAGTGGATGGTCCTCCCCCAATATCCTTATCCTCTCCAGAAGAACATCTGCATCTCTCCAGGCATTTAGCTGCTGGTCAGAGTGAGCTGCCCGGATACCTTTTGTGTGCAAAGTGAAAATTAGATACTTTGGACTGGGATCCAAGAGATGACATTGTGGGCTTGACTTTAGGTCTGCTATTTCTCAAAAAAAAAAAAAAAGTTGGAAAACAGCAACTGTGAGCATGACTGTTAGACCTTGTCCAATTCCTTCTTGTCTCCTTGTCTTTCCTCCAGTAGTTCAGCTTTAAGATAGTGCCCGTGAAGGCTGGAAGGTTTCATATCATCTCCTTCCCACAGACTGTAGAAAAATTGCCTTCAAGTCCTTTTACAAAACCAAGAGAAGGGGACGTGGGGGAAGAGAGAGGGCAGATTTCCCACTTCCTGGCAAGTGCCTTGTGACTTGGGTTCCAAGTGTTGTGGTGGACTCCCAGGTTATTCAGAGCCTGGAGACAGATCAGACCATGCTCTTTTTGAATAGAGGATGTCAAAAGACAAGAGATCCAATCTCAGCAGCTAGTTTTCTAATACATATCATCAATGTAACTCATTAAACAGGGAAATTCAGATCAGAATGAGACATTAAATGAAAAGATTTGCAAACGAGTTCTCCCCACTGTGCCTTTCAGAGACTTGTGGGAGGTCCTTTTGCCTCTCTCTTGCTTTCCCACCACCTTCTGTCATTTCCCGCATGAACTCCATCCCCTCCGAATCCCAAAGAAAGTCCCTTTCTTTCTGTCACTTCTGAGGCTTCATTGTGGCTTTGCTCCCTGCCAGAAGCAAGCCTCCGGCTCCCCTCAGGAAGTGTCCCAGCCTATCCTCATGCCCTGGGCTCCTAGCCAGATGCCTCTCTCCTGTTCAGTTTGCTCCCTCTTCTCCAGCAGCTTTTCCCAACTGACCCAGCTCAGGTATTTTCAGGAAATAAATAGTTTCTTCCTCCTCCCATAAGGTTCTGCCTGACAAATAGAGCAGCCAAGAAAATGCAGATTTCTCCTTTCTGATCCTCCACGCTCTTCTCCTGAAATATGTTTTTAAACCATGTATCAAACTATGCCCTCACCAGACACAGAAATGCAAGTGAACTCTTCCTGCCCTCCTCAAAAAAAAACCCTTCTCACTCTCTTTTTCTTTCCAGTTACACAGTCAACTGCTATGTCCCTGGCTGGTGTGATGACCTATTTCACAGAATCATAGAATCACAGAATGGTTTGGGTTGGAAGGGACCTTAAAGATCATCGAGTTCCAACCCCCTGCCATGGGCAGGGACACCTCCCACTAGCCCAGGTTGCCCAAAGCCTCATCCAGCCTGGCCTTGAACCCCTCCAGGGATGGGGCATCCACAGCTTCTCTGGGCAACCTGGGCCACTGCCTCACCACCCTCACAGTGAAAAATTTCTTCCTAATATCTCATCTCAGTCTCTCCTCTTTCAGCTGAAAACCATTACCTCTCATCGTGTCCCTCCCCCGTGATCCAGAGCCCCCCCATCTCTCCTGTAGCCCCCTTTCAGTACTGGAAGGTGCTGGAAGGTCTCCCCGGAGCCTTCTCTTCTCCAGGCTGCACACCCCCAACTTTTAACAGCATTGTCCAGAGGAATGCTGTAAGAACAAACGAGGTGCCCTCATGGCAGGATGAATATGGGCAGGGAGGTACCATAGAGAGAGAAAATAGGAAACAGGCAAAAGAAACTGCCAGGGGAAATCTAACCTCTCTTAGTCTTGCTTTCTCCCCACATTTTCTTTCAAGGAGAGCAGTGGAAGTCTGGCTGTCAGAAGGATTTTACACTCCTTTGGAGCAAGCACTGACAATTCAACAGTAAGTAATAATCCCAAAGTGGTATCTACGACATACACAGGGCATGAGTCAAAGCTGTTTATGTCTGTTGGCTTGATTTTGCTCCACTTGATGCCAAATCCTTGCCACTGACTAACTCAGGCACTTTCATGGCACTTGAACTATTTTTTTCTGCCAGATATTTTTTATCTGACATGGCACCTTGTGAGTTGCTTCTAGGATGTCTTTCAAGCATCCTTAATGTCCACATCCAGTTGCTAAAGAGAATTCCCTCTGCTGAGTTTTCTCTCTCCATAACCATCACAACACATCCCACATGCCCACTGTGGTACGTGGATATTCTGTGATGAGCAGTCCTGCAGTCCTGGGGACAGCTCTATTCTTCTGCTGAGCACCTAGAAGTGTAGGAAAAGGAGTGTAAAATGTGATATCTGCGTGTGGCATGCCGTGTTGAGGAGCAGGAAGGGCTACTGTATATGTGTGAGGTAGAGATCTGACTGTAGAAAAGACAGAGTATCACTCTAACTGCCTGGCATTTTGCATTTTGATTTCTTTATGTCAACTGAAATCCAACCTGCTTGGAAATAAATTGGTCCCAGCACTCCTTCCAAGATCCTGGGTGCTCATTCCAGCAACGTACCTGCTGCTCACATTACCTCTTGTGTAGATGTGACAGAGGGGAGCCAGGCATCCATCTATCTGAAGATTACTTTGTTCTTTCTTGACAGTTAGCTTTCACTTGGAGTAGTTCCCTGCTCTGACTCACTGTCCATGTAGTGATCCCAGCCTTAAATAAAGGAGGTAGCAGGACTGCGAAGGGAGAGATAGGAGAGAGAAGGTAGCACGGTCTGTTTGTGAATAATGTGGCAATACCATCCTAAATCGACTGAATAAAATGAAGCATTTACAGGGATCAACCATCACTGCTTTTCTTTTGTGCTGCAGCCATAGTAATGAAATCAACAGAGTGGAGTGTGCATAATGATGGGGCAAATGTATTCAAGGGAACGGGATCAGAAGCCCCAAAGAATATGATGGGGATTCTTTTTGAATCTGGACTGAAAATGTTGGTTTTGTCCTCCTGGAGAAGGGATGTGTTGGTAATTACTCGCAGGACTAGTTGCTGACAGCAAGCAGGTGGAAATGCTTTTTTTAATCTGATGATCAGATAAATCTGCACAACAAGGGCTTGGGAAAGGTGAGGAGAGATTTACTGCCCAAAGACAGGTCAGACTCTTCAATAGGCTATGACCCCTTGTGTGATAGCTAGGCTTGGGAAGGCATCAAACCAACACAGCAGTGTTCACACTGTCTGTGGGTATTGACGGGTCCTCCCCTGATGATTTTCCCAGAGTCGGTCACTGGAATCACTGCACTAAAACCTCTCCCCGTCCACGGCTTGGACATATCTTCCTGGGGTGGCTACATGATTGCTCACGATGATAACTAAGTGCTGGCAGAAGGGGAAGGGACGTCCTGAAAAACAGATGGCACGTGTACAGAGGTACACAAGTTGCCCACAGAAACCTTTGCTGCCTGGCATCATGGACAAGGTTAGGAGCCCAGAAAGGGAAGAAGGAGGGAAATACCAGCTAACAGCAGACATGTTCCTGGAGCTGGTGTTGGTGGAGAAAAAGGGAAAAAAAATAAAAATCTGTCCTTCCGCTGTCAAAAGGTCTGTGTGTGGGATAAGAAAATGGTGACATGGTAAGGAGTGAGGTCAGAGGGAAGGAAAAGATGAGGAGTGGGATTGTGCCAGAAAAAAACCCAAGAAAGATGGTTGCCATCATGTCAGATTATGGGCCTAGGAAGTGACACGGATTTGCATCATATTTAAAGAGGCTGGGGTAGAAGACTTTGTTGAGCTCAGTCCCCCAACATCTCAGGCAACTGGGCTTGGATACAACACCAAAACACAGCAGCTCTGATTGGAAAAGGGTGTACAGAAAAAAAAAAAAATATTATCTGAACATCCCCTTAACAAACACTCATGTTCCTTTAACCATACACACAACTCTAGTATTCACAAATTCTTTGGGATTCTTTTATTTTATATATGTGGGTATCATTGCCACCTCTCAGACACAAAGCGGAATTTTTTTGTAAAATTCCTGTAAAATTTAAACTATCTCCAAGCACCATTCCTCTGCCTGCTGACTTCCTAACAAAGTAGTTAATTGCTGGATGCATAGGAGGTACCTTTTATCACATTTGTGGAAAGCAAGCTGGAAACATATATATATATAGGAGGTTAGTATTGGGCAGCTTGCACTGCCATTCTTCCAGTGACTTGTTTTAGTTTTTCCTATGCCAACAGGTCTTCTTTCATTGGTTTTTGATTGGCACGCAGCTGCCTACGAAGTATTGCTGCATAAGTATATCTGGATCTTACATAAAGGTATCACCATGCAGCAACTACACTGGTGTCAAAGGAACTATTCCTGACCCAAGCGACCTCTGAAACTGGGCTCACACACTGACAAATACCCAAGAGACGTCTTGCCTTCAGAAAAAAAAAGCCTCTGGATTCCTGCACTTGGGTTATCTCAACTCAGCTCCCTCTCTTGGCATCAACTGTTGGGTGAGGTTGCCTTGAGCAAATCATTCAACCATCTCCCTCCAGCTATACAACAAGGATAATCCCTACGCTCACGCAGCGTAATGTGAAACTCAATTAATTAATGCTCGGAAAGCATTTTGGCATCCTCACACTACACAAGCATGAAGTGTTACAGATTACTGTGATTAACATGGTCCCTAGATTTCAATGTGTTCACGCAAATCTATTTTAGGGACATATTTTAAGAACGATTTAATCGTTTGATTTATTAGGTTTACACTGAGTGGTCAATAGAGGCAAAACAAACATTTTGCCCAATTTTAAGTTGTTTTTTTATTATTTTTCTTTTTTTTTTTTTAATGGAGCTGCACTGCCAGAAAGTGACACAAAAGCTGCCAAAGCAGCATGAAAAAGTTCAGCTACAGCTGTGAAAAGACAATGTCTTGAAAGGATCTTGAACTGCAGCCTGTATCCCTTCTCCTTTGCTTCCATGCTGCAGTGCTTAGTCCTCACCTATTAGTCTGTGAAGTGTGAATTCATGATGCGTGACACTGGCATTATTATTATATTTGCTTGGCTGAAGGGGATTTGACATGGAAAAACACAACAAGCCCAAAATATCTTGCCATGACGGGTATTTGGTTTCTTCTGCAAACATGGGGAGGGAGGGAGTAAACCAACTCATAACTCACAATAAGTACTTCAGACAAAGCCAAATGCAATTTTTGGGGTGTGTGACTCTCTGATTCATTTTCACACTTGCTAATTCCAGTTTAAAACACAGGAGGTTAAGTAGATGTTTTGAACTGTATCCTCAGGCAACACTAGTCTTTGCAGAACTTCTGAGGTAAGAATACCATACCAACCTATGCCTGTTTCTAGTTCTGTCAATTAATTTCTGCCTGGGTCAGCCCAGAGACAAAGCATATTTAGCAGATTTCCATGAGGAAGGTACCTGCAAAGGTTTATAGGTCTGGGATAGAATATGGGATTTTAAATTACATTCACTGGGGAGTTATTATTGTATTTTATTTCTCTGTCATCCAATTCTTTTGAATCTTTGTAATGTTATTAGTATTCTACATTTCTTGTAGAAATAGAACAATACGTATTATAGCTTGACGTTTCTCTGCTGGTGAACAGTTCCTTGGCTTTGTGGTCTACCCGTTGCTCATAAGCCAGGTTGGAGATTAGTCCTTCAGGAACTTCTGCCATATCCATTCCCACTGAATCTAGATACCAATTGGAAATTTCAGCACGCCCAGGCAGGTTACTGCGAGGCCGGTCCTAACAATGGAAGCAAAAGAACAATCCATCACATTCATATTTCAGGATATAACCAAGCCAGCCTGTGACTTGGAAGCTGTGAAGCAGGGGCTCGTGGTGCGAACAGTCCTACTCAAGACAAAGAAACCCTTCACAAGACAGAGATGAACATTTACTTAGTGTTGAAAAATATCTGATTTTTTCTTCCCTCAGAGATTTTTTTTTTCTTCTCTGGGTCTTCCCAGACCATAACCTTGGAGTTACACAACAGTTCACTAGTCAACATAGAAAAACTAGTATGAAGGCTGTTGAGAACTACAGCAAGCATAGATAAGTGTCAAATTACTAAGGAATCCCTGTACTCCTTGAAATAAGAGGAAGCAAGGAGGGAACTGAATCTCAGGAAGATATTTCGGAATTGCGACATCTCCCAGGACTCCTCATGGAGTGGTACTTTCTGTCCTTATCCTCTCTCCCTCAGGCATCATCCAGCCCGAGGAGGGAAGTTCATAGAGAAAGAAGGAAATGAAAAAGCATCTAATTTGTTCCTCCACTAGGGATAAAAAAAAAATAAAACACTCCAGCTGCGAGAGACTGAAATCAATAGGGAGACTGGACTTGAATTGCCTTGGAAAAAGCTTACAGCTGCTGCTGAGTAGGTTTCAAACGTTTGAAATGGTTACCCCTGAAGCTTAGTCTACCAAATTGAATTGCTCAGCAGAAATGAAAAACCTATAAAGGTGAAAAAGAACCAGTATCTATGGTTTGTGCTAAAAACACAGGTCTTTTATGGGAAAATCTCATAGCTATGACCCTACCACAAGGTGAAACCAGTGTGGAGTCCTCTTAGCTATGAGCCTTCCCCCTGCAATGCCTGCCCCTAGTCCACCTGAAGCTCACATTCAAAGATTACAGTGACACCGATAAAAAAAAAAAAAAAAAAAAAAAAACAAGCAGGCAAGAGACAGGTTTCTAATCCCAAAAGTGGCCTAGTCTGTCTCGTGTCCATGAGTCTAAATCTCCTTCCATCCAAAGCCAGGATGACCTGAGCTAAATTACCTATGGCAAACTACCTATCTCCACTCTCCACCCCAACAAAAAAGAAAACAGCATATAGCTCTACCTACTGTATTCTTCCTCCTACCCCAGCAACAAGAGCTGGAATCTAACTCCTACGTTATCGTTATTTAAAACCTGTTGTGTAACTCCAGAACATCAAAATCCAGAGCCTGATCAAAATCCGCAACCTGAAAGCTCATCTCTCCATGCAGCTGATATGAGAGATGTCTGAGATTGAAACCGCCTCTAAATATGGGCATCTAGACATCTACATGTGTTGTAGGTGTCCAATCTGCATCTGTAGTCATTAGGGATCTGGGCGTGGTTCATCTGTATCTGCCTGGGGGTCCAGGAGTAGTCTGGAGACCAGACCAACATGTTCCTCGTCCTTGCCCTGCATACTCCTACGATCCTCATAGGAAGCTTGTGCCTAAAATTGACCTTTCTCTAGTTTTAGACATAGGTTGTGCAGGCACTTATATCTGAGTTTTCAGAAATACGTATAAAGATGGTCACATGCATCAAGGTGACCTAGCTGCGTTTTAAAATATTGATCCTTAAAGACTGCCCTGACTATGTATCTTAGGGTCTGACAAATCCATTGCCATTCCTTCTCTATATTTCATTTTGCAAGTCAAAGACTTTGTGTTTTCTCCTTTTGCCTCAATGTAATCATAGCCTTCAAAAGTTATGTACTCTTTAAAAGAAAAGTATGCTTTAACGGCTCAGATGAACAGGTGCAGGCTCAGGAAATCAGAGTCTAAGCTTTATTTTGACACCAGTTTCCTGTCTCACCATGAACAATCACAAAGGACTCGGCTTGGTTTCCTAAACATAGGTGTCTTGTGACATTTGAGAAGTCACAGGATGCCCTTGCTGGTCTCCACTTGTTCTGAAGAACATGGTTCTCCTACATATCCTGTGTATTGTCTCCAACACTGTGTGTATGCCTTGAATAGCCTAGGAAGCCTGAAATATCATTAAACATCTACACTTAGCAAACGGATCTAAGCCTCCAAAATCTTCATTCCTTGGGTCAGCATCCACAGAATTGCCTTTTATTCAAACCTTTAGTCTTAAACCATAATTTCCATCTTACTAGGTGGAGATTGATCTCTTGTGGGACTCCAGATGCTGTATGTGTGTCAGAAATTCAATAGTTTGACTAAAGAAGAATGCTTGAAAAGTTAAATATGTAAATGCCACTTCTATAGACCAAAACTTGAGACCAAGCCTCCAAGGTACACACATGCATAAGCCACCATATACAGCTGACATTTTCCTCTTATTAACAGGATTAAATGTCATCAATATTGTATATACATATAAAATTTCCTATTAATAATATATTTTATTATGACTTTATTTCAAATAACATTTTTCCTTTTTTTTTCATTTCTTAAAGATTAAAGACTTAATGCACGACTAAGGCATTTATGATGCAATATTTTATACATTCCAAATTAAAACCAGAATTCAGCTCATGACATTAGCCAAAATATATTATTTCCACTTGTATTTTCAGGCTTCATAGCTCTACTAATTATCCAACAGCCTTATATGGCATCTTTCCTGTCTGCAAGACTTCATAAAAATGTAGAATGGCTTTCATGGGAAAAAAAATACTGAGTGGTAAAAACTTATTTGTTTCTGAGATCCTCCCCCTGCCAAAAGAAGAACAATGTTGCAAACATGTGATTTAAATTAAAAAACAAAATCAAACACTTTCAGCTTAGTTTAATTGAACCTGCTTTGAGCAGGTGATTGAACTAGACAACTTACAGAGGTCACTTCCAACCTAAATAATTCCATATTCTGTGATTCTACAAGGTTTTCTTGTTTGTTTTTTTTTTTTTCCCCTTTGTTTTCATTAGGGTCATTAGCTACAATAATAATCTTCCAAGAGAAGAGCTGAAGCATCAGTTTCCTGAAGCTTTCATCTCAAGATGGTATCCTTTTCTTGAAAAAATTATTTAAGCAAATAACTTCTTGAACTCATGTTTGGAGTGAAGTAGATGTTTTTTTTTTCCCAACCTGTGTTATGCATAAGGTCAGACTAGAGAGTCCAAGGCCAATCTTGATTAAAATATATGAATCCTTGAAGTTTTCTGGGAAGTCTAATGTTAGTATCATAGGTTGTTTGGTTACATTTATGACATCTGTTAGCTGTTTCCTACATGTGATGTCATGACTCGTAGTTATATTTTGAGCTTCAGTTGGGAACACATGTCCACCTACACAGTGTGCTCAGTTTGAAATATAGTCAGGACTAAACCATAAGTAGATGATTAGTGAGCATACAGCAGAATGATTCTTTAAAAAATTTTTTCATGGCAAGGTTCATCTCACAGCTACGTAAATGGAGGTGTCTACATGTCAGTAGGTGTCTAAGATCTCATTATAAATCAGCAGAGATCAGTCAGTAAAGCCTGTAAGATCCAAAGTGCTATTGAACTGACCAAATGTAGGAATGTGATTCACTGACCTAACCAGAGCCATCCACTGCCAGCTGAGATGACCTCAGATATCCACAACATCTGCGTTGGGCTGGAAGATATGAGACAGGATCTAAAGGAGACTATGACTTTCTAAAGAGGTATATAGCAGCCAACTAAGATGCTTAGAGCACATCAAATGGAACAAATTAATTAGACAAAGGAATCAGTACCCTAACTCACCTATTGACATCTACATAACAGACATAAATTTAGATACCCGTGCTCAAAGCCCACCATCTGGGTATGAGTGGGTCATTTCTATTTCATTTTAGACGACCTATTGGAGAAAAATCAGCATCTGTGACATTCAACTGTCCAAAATGACATCTAGCAACCAGGCAAAGTACAGCACCAGACACCAACATGTGCACAACTAATCCAGGCTTTATTGTCAGCATTTTCCTGTCCCCATCAGACTAACAGGAAACCCTTTCAGTAGGAATCAATTTTGGGCAGGTCTGAGCACCTCTGAAAAACCTCATCAGTTTTCCTAAATCTGCTTATGTGTAAAGTCCTCACAAAATCCCCTCTCCAGGTTAATGACCAGTGTTCATGTCATGCAAGGGACCCATGCACATTCTTCACCAATAGATTACAAACTGGAAGTACTGTACATCCAAAAAACTCCCTTTCGATACCTCCAGGTTATTTCAACTTCTTCTTGTGCACAGAGTACAGAGCAAATATGAAGTTTTCTGTGGATGAGAAAATATATTTTTTTAGAGCTCCCAAGTATCAACATGCTTGCTACTGCTCTTCTTAGGGTGACTGATGTCCAGACATCTTCAACTAAAGGGTCCATTTCAACTCGAACCAATATCATAGAATCATAGAATCACAGAATGGTTTGGGTTGGAAAGGACCTTAAAGATCATTGAGTTCCAGCCACACCTTCCACTAGACCAGGTTGCTCAAAGCCTCAAAAATAAGCAACTAAAATTGGTCAAAGGAATTGCTGTCTGGAAGTGCCTATTTTTCCACTGGCTACAGCACAAACCGTTGATGACTAACTCATATTTACGTGTCTATTTCTTGGATGACTACTGTTAGATGAGATGGATCCCTTCCACAGTGGCCCTCAATCAGAAGGACTGATCCATGCAGACATTGTATGATTTCAGCTGTAGCTCATAAAAAAGGCCAGATTACAAAACCAGCCCACTCAGCTGGCAGCAGAGTTGGCAAAACCCAGAATGCAGTCGCTGATGTTTAAGTCATATATTAGGCTGTTTCCTAAGTTAAGATTGAGAACAAGGGTGATCCTGATATCACTAGAAATCAGGACGATTTTCAAAATTTGAGTGGAAAGAAAAAGAAAAGAAGCAAAATTGGCATCTTCTTTTCTAAAATCACACTGGAAGGACTAAGAAGAAAAATCTTCAAAATTCAGATGCCAAAGCCACTGGACAAAACTAACTATGAGAGATAAGTGATATCCCTTTGAGATTTCTGCTTTTTCCCATCAGATAATGTAACCCTGTAAAGCGGAAACACACAAAGGGAAAAACTGAGACCTCACATGAAACTTCTGTCATTACCCTGAAGTTTTATCTCACAGAGATCCTATTAAATCAACACTCATCAAAACGAACATGAGCTTCAGAGTTGGCACTTCAGAGTCAGAACGAGGGTTTCTGGCAGGATCAGGCCCCTGTCCCTGAAGTCTGGAAGATCAGGAAGGAGAAAGAAACTCAAATATACTGAAATCAGCCTCTTCCCTTCTCATTTGGGATTCACTGTGGCTCTTTCCTTGCTCCACAGTGTAACTGAACCTCTAAGGACTCCACGGAATAAATGAGCAGTGATTTTCTTTATGTACTTTCCAGCATCTCCGAAGATCTCAAAGAAATCAGTTTTGGGTCTAGGTCTTCACTTAAATTCTCCAGAGGACATGGTGCTTTTGACTCAGCAAGCATTTTGCTTCTCTCTGAATTACCCTTGTACGATGCTCACGTGCAGTCCTTAGAACTGTGCTTCACTACCCTGAGCGATGCTGCAGGGAAAGCTGTAGTTAAACGGATACCAAATCCCATCTCCTTGGTGAAAATACTCAACATTAAAAAAAAAATGAATTATAGACCTGGATGGATCCACCTGTTTCCTGGAAAATCTACTTCTCCCAGTGGAATGGCTTAGTTTATCATTTGGGACATTCTAAGATCTAGGAAAATTCTGTGAGTGTTTGTTTCAGTCCTTTTGGAGTCAAAGGAACAAGGAGACATCTGCACAGGAATTGCTCAGCCAGGGTCTGAGATGCCTGGCCATTTCAATGGAGGCATACAAAGCTGTATCTCCAAGGAAGGCTCGTCTTCAGCACTTCTAAAACCGTGTCTATATAATACGACACATCTGGAAGACAAGATGCATGGTTGCACCAAATGAGTCATGGACTCTCGGCATAAGTGTCAGTTTGCATCTGTGACCTATTCCTGGTTTTACTCCTTGCCTACAGTCCCACCAGCCCAAATTAACTCAGTTGAAACTTTCAGAACTCAGTATCGGATCTCTTTTTCTCCACCTCAGATTATATCAGAAGAGCACTCCAAGATGCATCTGGGTAAACCAGAGCTCCGTCTATGGAACTGTGAAATCTAATCTTTGTTTTGTTACTTCACCTAGCAGCTTCAGAACTGTTGATTTAGCCCAACAAGTCACTTCACTTCAGAATTGCTTCATAACACATCACTTCAGAATTATTTCGTAACAAAAGAAAATGATCCCGTAAAGGGGAGATGTAATTTTCCATTCCTCCACCATACCTAGAAATATCACCCACGTTTAAATTCTGAAGCTTTCTGTAAAAATAGAAAACCATCATGTCAGAAAACACATACAGCTCTTCCCACACCAAGTGCTTCTATTACCTGTCTTTTCCTTAACATGCCTTTCGACTGGAGCATCTGAAGAACACAACCTGTGTTGACCTTCTTATTGTGCTTTCATGATTTCAGAGAAGAAAACACAAACACTCTTAAAACCAAACTCCAACTAAGAATCCCGAACAAAACTTGATCTTAAGGAAAGAATCACATCTATAAATTTCAGCCTATCATGCACATCTTTGAAGGCTGGAACATTAGATTGCATCCTTGCCTTTTTTTTTTTTTTTTTTCATATTTATGGAGACAGAGTAGTTTATTTTTCCTTTGCATGATAACTACAGTCAGCATATTTTCTCTCTTTGAGAGAGAGATCACATCAGGATATGTTGCAGGCGGCAGAAGACCTTTGCTCTTGCATCTGTGAGCCATCCCCTGAAGTTTTATATCTCTAAGCTATCTCATTTCATTTTCTGTGCTGTTTTCTCCCAACTTCTTTAAAAAGAATGAGAGATTAGTAGAAATGGTAGATAATAATCTTTCAAATCAAGACATAAATGCCCAGTAGCTCTTATTGTGAGATTCAGTAAACCACTGAGAAGGTGGCTTCATCAGCTATAAAGGAGGACCTCGCCACTAAGGGACATTTAAGGCTGTGGATAATTGTTCCTGTGATTATTCTTTAAAGAAGTACAGGCCTTGTTCCATAATCGTTTGACAATGGTGGGAGTCAAAAGAATTATCCCATCCTTGTTTTACCAGCACTAGGACACTGATTTTGACCAATCCCATGTTGTTCAGGTGATTTTAAGCCCACAAAGAAAAAAAAAAAAAAAAAAAAAAAAAACGAGAAAAAGAAAGGATTTCACTGCTCATGCTTGTCTGATGCCATCTGAACCAGCTTTCTGATACTTGTCTTCTTGATTAAGGGATGTGTCTACATTAAACAACAAAGACTAAAAACCAGAGAAATCCAGGTGTGGGCAAGGGGGGATACAGGAGAGAGCCTGAGCAGGGATAGGAGTATATCCCTCAAAAAAGCTAAGGGAGGATTTTGTGAGACAAGTGGAAAATGTCTTGTAGCTCCTAGCAAAGACATACTCTGGCATCTAGTGATGCTTTTAGGAAGACAGAAACAGCGCTTTGCCCGTTCTTCTAGAGCAAGATTCTTCTAGATCTTCTACAGTTCCTCAGCCTGGAGAACAGGAGGTTCCAGGGAGACCTTCGAGCATCTTCCAGTGCTGAAAGGGGGCTACAGGAGAGATGGGGGGGCTCTTGATCAGAGGTGGAGGGATAGGATGAGGAGTAGTAGTTTTAAGCTCAAAGAGGGGAGATTTAGACTGGATATTACAGAGAAATTCTTGCCTGTGAGGTGGTGAAACACTGGCCCAGGTCGCCCAGAGAAGCTGTGGATGCCCCATCCCTGGAGGGGTTCAAGGCCAGGCTGGATGAGGCTTTGGGCAACCTGGGCTAGTGGGAGGTGTCCCTGCCCATGGCAGGGGGTGGAACTGGATGATCTTTAAGGGCCCTTCCAACCCAAACCATTCTGTGTCTCTATGAACAAGCAGAGTTGCCCAAAGGAAAATATCTGCCTCCATCAAACAGTTTTTGGCTCCTACCTGGCTCAGCCTGCAAGACTCCCCGTTTTTTCTCATCACTTGCTCCCATGGGGCAACCCCTGGGAATGAATTGCCACTACTCTCAGGCCAGTTCTCTGCTGTCACTGTTCCTGGAATTGGTTCCCAGTGCCTGCCTGCCTGTGTCATTTGACACTGATGCTATCACAGTGTAATTACCAGCAGCTGAGGGCAGATGGGAGTAATGCTGAAGGGAGTAATGTAATTTCAACAGAGGCTTCCAACTACTTACAAGCCAAAAAAAAGGAAAAAGAAAAAAAAGAGCTAGAACCATAACTTTCCCAGACCTACTACTAAGGTCACACAGGACACTTGCAAGAAGATAGAGGATTGAATTTACAGTGGGAGACTGACCCCTTGGATTCATTTTTATTGCTTAAAGCCCTCATTCAGACAGTAGCTTTCAGTTTTGTCTTTTTTATTATTTTCTTTTTTTTAGTTTTGGATCTTTAAACATTTTTCTTTATAGATGAAGGCACCTATTTATTGACCGTGGGCTTGAGTTATACTGCACAGACCCCTTCCAGGTAGTCAGAGGGGCCACCAGGAATCTGCAAACCCCAGGCTGAAAAGCCCTGAAGTTGGATTTCCTCTCTGTGCCTGCTGATCCCTAGGGGCTATGGGGGAATCCTTGGAGTATCATTCCATTTCAGTAATGCTTTTAAAAATAGCCGTTGTAGGAAGCATGAAAGTATTTGTGGAGGTAAGCCTGAGCTTTGGAAGCAGTGACAGCTCTTGGAGGCCAGGCAGAGATGACCAAGGCGAGCACAGCAGGAAGTCTTAGCTAAGCGAGCACCAATTCACACCTGTCCCCTACAGTCTATTCACAGGAGCTAATAATAAAAAGTTTGCATTTAAACAGAGCCCTTCATCCTTTGTGATCCCAAAGCACTCAGCAAATTACGCACCCAAAGGTCACATCAGCGGGTGCTGAAATCCATCCTGTCCCATAACAATAGGAAGGAGGAAAAGTATGTCCAAGGACAACAGGATAAGTACCCACTTATACGAAATATGCCTGGTGCTTTTTAAGGTCCATCCGGAGCAGTTGGGAGTTAGGATTGTAAAGCAGTCTAGAATACTGCAGAGTGTTATAGTTTGCTGACACTCATTTGATTTAACCCTTAGAAGAAACAAAAGAGAAGGAAAAAGAAAAAAAAAAAAAACTAAACAAAGCTAATGACACTATTTGAATTCAATGCTATGGTTCCAGGGAGTCTACACATTTTAAATCTATTGCTTAGCCTGTTAATCCATCCTCTCTAACATGCCCTTTCTCTGGATTAGTTGTGCTGTTTATTCATTGTTTCAAGGCAATGAAATGACTCATATTGAGGCTGTTCCCAGGAAATCTTGCCAGGTGAGGGAGGATGACATTTACTAGGGGACCTATTAATTGGAATCTACTGTAATAATACAAACAAAACAGAAAACTCAAGTTTTTCTGCGTGGTCGAAGCCTAATCGTTGCATCTCTGGGCAGCACTGCAGATTTGTGAGCAAGGCACAATGAATCTGTTCCAGTGTGCAACCCCGAACAATCCTCTTTCACAGGTCTTGTGCCTTAAATCAAGACAAGAAAAGGCCAAAGGAGTTCTGAATGGCATATTCAATGGCCCTGGGAGGGGTGGGGGGAAGACGTAATCTCTCACATTCTCCCAGTACACAAAGCCAAGCACTTGTACGTTACAAAGTCAGCTGCAGAACTTTGCTGATTGGGAAAAAGTCTATCAGAAACCAATGTACATCTGTGTAGCTCCAGCTGCCGTCAGCCAACTGAGTGATGCACACATCCTACTAATTTGCAGATGAGTTTCCTACATCATCTGGCCTGAGACATACCCACAGAGTGACATCAGGTGGTGGCAGCTGGAGATCCAGCTAATACAGTTCCAATGCGGAGAGGTGCTCTTAGGTCTGCTGGCTTCCTCCCCTTTTCTCAGCCCATGAGAGTTTATTCCTTAAGATTAACATCTGAAAATAGTGAGAAAAATATCTGTCTCTATGTGATATTCCTGAACCGTCATTAAAATTAAAGCAGATTTAGCGAATAGTCTTCTGGAGGTGGTTAATTAGCTTTAATACAGATTTTCAGTGCTACACATCCATCCATGAGCTGTAGAGTATCTTGCTTGGTTTCTATGCAATGCATAATGCATCTTCCAGAAGTTTTGTGGCCATACCTGCCTGCCCAGAAAGATGCCTCAGCTGCCCTAGGATGCCTCGAATGCACTAGAAACCTGTACTCAGGAGCCTGCACCATACCTCAGGAGTTTACTGAATCACCCTTTGGACTCCAGAAAAAATTCTGACCTGACATTGGAGCCTTGTGCTATTAATAATAGTCAAGGTTGTCCCACTTAGCCTACAGCCGCTGCTCCAAGGGACAGAGAGTTTCCCATAACTTCTATTTCCTATCCACTACCAACAGATGGATGTCTGGAATACACTCAGGTGTCTCGTGTAACATTAGGTGCTTACCTGTGGGCAGCTGAATTGAGTCTTCTGGTGACAGGATTGACTGCCTCTTCATTGGCTGTGGTGAGAGGTTAGACACCAGTAATTCCTTTTTACTCGTACATTTGGACGTCTAAATTTAAGCACAAAATTTTCAAGCCAAATGCCATCCTCATCTGACTTGAGAATTTGTACTTCTAGCTCTTCTTCCTGTCTTATTTTGATGTGTTCACATATATGGATGGGCTCTGTCTGGGTTCTAGGTTTAGTTCTACACCAGGAACAGCTGCAACTTTGCAATTATGTGTTAAGTGTCTTGTTTGCCTACAAAATTGCAGTTCAGGAGAGCACCTCCATATTTAACAGTAGAGATTATAATGACTTAAGCTAAACTTCATAACTGTAGGCTAGGATAGCTCAGAATGAGGTAGACTGACATGGGGGAATCTGTCAACCCAATCATCTGGTGGCCTCAGTAGGAAAGTCCTATTGGGTATATGACCTCCCATTATGGATTTCAAATCAGGACTTTGAGGCTTCATTTGGGTATATCCTGAAGGCTCTACCTCACTGGTAAGTGATGCTCTGGTCAATTTGTCCATCAGCTCAGGGGTAACCAGCTGTGAAGAGCATCTGCATCACTTTCTGGTCTACACCTGGCTATGGGAGCTGGCATGCTGACAGGTAGCTCCCGTGATATCCCTTCTAGAATTGGACCTATTAGGTCCTAAGTTTTGGATTAATTTATCTAAATCATAGCCATGTGAAAATCCACCCTCTAATTTAAGCCAGCTATTTGTCATCCCATGTAAGAAACAGATAAATACGGGCACCGGCGTGTGTCAGGGCTTCCTGTTATAAGGCTGGAATCACAAGCCACATTTTGAAATTTTCTTTCCATTTTGCTATAGATAGAAGCTAGAAAAATAACTAGGATTATATAACTAACTCATAGCTGTCTGAAGTTTTTCAGTTCCTAATGGAGACAAACAGGAAAAATGTTTCTGTCTCCTGGTGGAAAAACAATTAGCAGATGGGGATGCCTGTTAAGGTCACTATATCAGGTCTAATGATTTGTGTGCCCAGGATTTTACAAAAGACATGTATTTTGTATCCTGAATGATTGTTCATTATACAAAGAAAAAAAAATTAGCTTAGGTTAAAATGTTATATAAATATTTTAAAATATTTTCAGGCCAGGAAGTAATTCTTGATGTGCACAATCTTATGCCTTGTCTAATAGAATTTTTAGTCTGGGTTCAGAAGCACAGAGAGGGAAAACATACACTTCTGGTGACTGCCTGTTCCAGTAGTTAATCCCTCTCCCTGTGTATCGATGCCTAATCTCTAGCTTCTTCCATGAAGGAAATAGAAATAACAAAGATAGCAAATTACAAGCCTCCATTAATAATTTCTTACATGATGCTTCATGCAAATACATTTCCAGGTTCAACTGATTATTCGAAATATTTGCAAATCTATCCAGTGAAGACTCAGAACTACAAGGCGTCATAATTGTGGCCCTTTGTCCAGCTCCATGTAGAAGTTTCTACAGAAGCTAGTGCTGAAGATCAAAGAGAGAATGATGACAACTGAAAAATCAGGGTACCAAAAGATCCAGTCGTTCCAATGCAAAAGTTCTTATCAATTTTATATATTTGGGTTGTCACAGACGCCATCAAAATGCATAATTGGAAACAAAGGGAATGTGCAGCACGGCTAAAAATGAATGTGGTTGTACATAATTATACACGACGGAGGGGGAGAGCCACAAATCAGAGCAGGGAGGGAGGTCCCAGGGCTTTGCAGAAGACTTAAAGCCATACCATTTGCCACTGTAGAGAAAGTCCGTCCCTCTCCTCATGTTAAAAACAAAAGAAAACAACAACAACAAAAAAACCCCACAAACCTCCCTTTCTGCCATCTGGTAGCGAATTACAAAGCATACCAATGCTGAAAGCCAACTTCCATCTCCAACTCCACTTTGCTTCACAGCCAAAACCACAAGGGAAAAAATAAAATTCTGCTCCCAAATCTAAAGGTTTCTTTTACTGATCCATCAGACCTTTGGGAGTTATCTGTATCTTATCTAATTTAATATCCCTTTAGCCCTACTCCATACCTTTGCCCTCACCTTATATCCAAGCTGCAAATCCACCTTAAGAGAGACAGACAAGTGAAAGTGAGGGAATCCATCCCAACCAGAACTGGGCAGAGAATAACAAACTTTCTGGAATTAAAGTGAGACGGCTTCTGTGGTCAGCAAAATCTCTACCATCTAAAGTGGCTGCTCTGAATCAAACCCAGCCCAGCAAGAGAAAAAAATAAAAAGGGCAAGTAGAGACATCAGTCTGGTCTCAACCACACACTGCATGGAAATGAAACCTTCTCCTTTCTTCTGCTCTCCAGAGGAGACCTCAGCCAGTGCATGGCTTTGTCCATAAAGGGGTAATGTTCCCTTCACGCAGTGGTTCCCAAGATGTCAGAGGTACTCCCTCCAGCTTCATGAAGGACTAGCCCAGGGACCATGGAGTGCATACGTCCGTTCAGGGAGGCACGTGGGGCTTTACAGTCACAGTCTTGTGTTCAAGAAAGGTGTAGATGTGGTGCTGAGGGACATGGTTTAGTGAGTTAGGTGGTGCGGCTTGACAGTTGGACTTGATGATCCTTGAGGTCTTTTCCAACCTTAATGCTTCTATGATGCTTCTATGACACGTCCAGAGAAATGTGTGAGATTGGCTGAATCCCCAGGAGGGAAGGGAGAACTCACCTGAGCCAACGTGAATCAGCACTGGAGGTGGTCACCCAAAGCTCTCTCTATTAATAAGCATTTGGGGTGGGATTCAGTTATCCAGACACAGCTGCCCATCATGCTTTGGGTACTTCCCTACTCCAGAAAAGGACCAGGTCTCCTGTGTGCCCTGTGTCATATCTACCAGCCCTGTGCAGATGTCTTCAAGCCCCAGGTGCTCTCCAATGGTACCAGATGCCAGTGTTTATGCAGGTGAATCATACCTTCAGAAAGCAGTTCATCTTCCTCCCTCCAGTATATCGAGGGGCTAATTCAGTTAAGCATAATTGTCTAATGGAATTTGAGATGTCTGAAATAATCTAACTTTTCCTCCAGCTGGAGGTTGTTATGTCACATCTGGCAGACCTGTGCAGGTGTACCTTCAAGTATCTCAATGGGCTCAAGATACCTGTTGGTGTGCAACTAAACTGAGCTCTTAAAATCCTTCTTTGCAAACGTGTAATCTCTCATTAGCTCAAAGCCTGGGCTAACAGCTTGAGATGTGGGTGTCTAAAATGAATGCGTCTACTGTTAATTGAGATATGACTCAGCCTTTTTATCCAAGGAGAGGGGATTTATCTCATGTGATTATAGGTCTAATGTTCAGTTCTGAATCTCCTAAATTTAGTTTCAACATGTAGGCATCTCCTTAGGCACTGACCACCAGCTAGAGATGGTGGAGATCCAGTTGCCCAAACTTTGGTGTCTGGTCCTGAGAAGTCTCAACCCCAAGACACCCACATGAGGCTAAATGTGACACAGAAGCTATGGGAGACCTGAACAAATGGATCCCACATGGCAATCTGCTCTGGGGGCTTTGAAAAAACTTTTAGCTGTGAGACTGTAGAAGTGGAAATCTTGAGACCCAGCTTGATGAGGCCATGCCAGTCTGTCCATTTATTCAAAGACATGGATGGAGTCACCAGAGCTTGTAATTTGGGTAACTAACAAAAGGAATTAGCTCCTCTGCATCTGAAATGCAAGCTGAAACAAATCCGTTGTGCAACATCATCTAAGTAACATTACAGGTGATTTGCCAAAACAAATAAAGACGAAGTTGATGGTGTTCTTTCCCTGGTCCTTAATGCTGTTGAAAAGATGCCAGAGAGGTATTCGGTTTGTCATTTAGTGGGGGAATTTGTGGAATTTTATTTTCAAACTGGGAAATGGTTCAAGCTAAGGAACATCAGTTTAGGCTCTCATAAAACACATCAGGTCTCTGAATAAAATGACATTTCATTTTCTTCATTTTGCTTTGCCATATACCCCTAGTCATAAGGAGGAATTTATTTCCATGGGCCCTGTACAAATACTGAGATCTGTCTCTGCTCTCTCTTTCAAGCTTTAAGTCCAACAAGTCATTAAGGGTCCCTTGCTTGATATGAATGCAGATGACAGCAGGTGAATGCAGTTCCTACCATCAGATTACTTAATGATTGAGAGAAAAATGTCTAATGAACCTTCTACATGCACAGTCATGGAGGGATTTGGCTTTATGCCTCAACAGAATAGTTTTTCTAGAATATTGCTTTCCTATAGACTCAGGCAGAACACTAAAATCTTAGCGTTGCCAGGATTACGTCCTACATGCCACTAGCTTTCTTTGGAGGCTTCCCAGCCTTGCTAAAACAAATTACTAACCTTATGAGAACTGATGAAACTCCAGCCAACTGTAGGAAGTTACAGCAGCAGCCTTCTACCAAAATGAGCTGGTTTTTAGGGAGTGCATTAATAACCAAGTGTCTTTAGAAGGCTGTTGAGGCTGTGTGGTTAAGCATCGCTTACCCTCTTGGTTCTAGCCAAAACCCATCCTCATTCTGCGGGGATGTATCAGCAGCTCTCCCACTCTGTGCCATGGGTGAGTACCGGTGCCAGTAACATGAGCCAAAGGGTTGGTATCCCGCTCTCCCATCATAGGGATGTGTTTGGCTGCTGCCAAGTGAGAAAGTGGTGTGGACCCACACAGACATGAAAGGCTTGAACGAGCAGCTCTCTGCCGTGCACCAAAGTGGAAAACACACTGATGTTATAAGGGAAGAAGTCTCTGCATTGTTAATGCCCCTTTCACTAACGCTAAGCAGACAGCCAAATTAGTTCTGGCTTTTTTCTTTCAGACTTTGATAGAAGGGACCAGTTTGGGGAAGGAGAAGGTCTGTTAGAAGTGACAGAGAAAGTCTGAGTGGAGTAAAATATATTCAAAAAATTATTTTCTTGCCAGAGTAAATAGGAGAGTTTTTGGACATGCTCTTGGTTGTGTTTAAACTCTGACATTGCCTCGAATTCAGGATGTTTAAGAAAGGTAGTGCAGAAAGTCCTGTGCACAATCGGCAGCTCTGTGCACGCACGGTTGTGTGTTAGGAAGGAGGAAAGGTGGTTAAGACAAAGGGGAAGGGAAGGAGAAGGCGGGGGGGTGAAGAGAATCAGTGTGTCCCGTGGGAAGTCTAAAGCATCACCTGCCCAGACTGCAGCATTCCTCCCCTAAACGTTGGCCAAGCAGCCCAGGAGGGTTTGATAATTGAAAAGCAATAGCGGGATGGTCTTTAGATGAGTTTTTAATCTTTCCACAAAAGCTAATAAAGTCTGAATGGCCCTCCTGAGGCCACATTTTATTGCCACAAATTCCCATTACAACCCTGGGAGAAGTAGCTCAACACATTAAAGTTCCTCGTGAGTCCCTGTAAAAACAAATTCCTTCAGCCACCTCCCCGCAGCTGCCAGAAACACCCATTTCCCCAGCAATTCCCCACCTTTCAGTCTCCATGCCAGAGCACAGTAGCCACACTGGCCAAGAGAGCCACAGGGCTCTGCCAAATTAAAAGAGTGGTATTTGTGGCCTCCTTCCTGCAGCCTTTCTGGTTAATAAAAATATATACGACACGTTACTTCTTAGGTAAATTTCTGTGTTGTGAAATCTCTCGAGTTCTTCTTATGCAAATCTTCCCAAAAGGGGCTGCTTTTCCTATAACTGTAATGATGAAATTTCAGCATCCTACGCACTCTTCCTTCCTGCAAAAATTGCCGATATCTGAACCCTTAGGACTAAGTTTTACACTTCTTCCTCTCCTTCAATTTTCTCATGACTGGAAAGAACGATTTGATGAAAATGACCTATAATTAAAGTGAGCATCTAGCTGTCTGTAAAATCTTTCATATATGAAAGCAAACTAAGAAAAATAGGAAGTATTGTCCCTTATTCCTTTTTGTGTCAGCTTAGATAATTCTGTCTAATTATAATAATAATTTATGGCTACAGAGGTGTGACTTGAATATAAAAACTGACATGCCAAATACACTCAAAAAAGGGCTGGTAAGGGTCTGGTTAGCTTCATGGGTTGTTGCAGTCATTTTTATCTATAAAATCCATAGGTGGTTTACAAAGGAGTGTCAGACATCATTTTTTTTCTCCCCTGGATCTCTTTTCTGCACAGATAACTCAGACCACAGCTGTCAGTAGTTGCAGAAAAAAATTCAGAATTTTTTGATAACCTGGAAGCGCTGATAGAAATTCAAGTGGTTCTCGTTAGTAGGTAAGACCATATTGTTTATGTTAGTGTTATTAAAAATGGGCTCATTCATTTCTAATGATGAGAATAATATTGACCTACCTGAGCATGTGGGGATTAAAAGCCTGATGTGATATTTCTAGGAAAATTCAGAACTAGACATTGGTGTCCTCAGGGTTGAATATTTAATTCAACAGCCAATTTATTCGTGTGTTGTCCTATTCTAAAATTATTAAAGGCTTTATATATTTATATTATTCACTGATTACTAGTAATTCCTTATATTGTTAGCTGTTTAAAAAAGGAAAATCAGGGAAGTAGAACCAGTTATGTATAAATGCAGTTGGTGCATCCACCCAGTTTTTAGGTCTAAAATTTGATGTATGAGCATTAAGATCTGATTTGCCAAGGCACAATATTTATCTACAACAGTGCAAAAACATCATCTTGTTATCAGCCCGAAAAGGGTGCCTGTGTAACCTTTCTTTTCCTCACATTACCTCTCAAGGCATGGGATGGTGTAAATGAATTCCAATTCCTAGACATTCTGTTGCTGAGATACCAGGAAAAAAAATCCAGCCTACCTCTTTTTATCTCAACATTAAAAAGAATATCACATCATTTCACCAAAATTAGCAGGTTACTGAAAGTAAAAAAGAAAAAAAAATTAAAAGGGAGTTAAAGTTTGTGACCATAAACTTTTTCTATAGTTTAGGGCTTGTTTTTATCACCATTGCCAATCCTATATCTTTCTGAGGTCAGTTCAACGATTGCACCATTAGTGCTGATCTTTGCCTCCCTTCATCATCTGCTCTGTACATGGGCCCTATAGTAGGAAGCGTTTCTGATAAGCTTTGACCTGAAAGTCTGCCAAATACATTTCAAGCTTTGTAACGAGCACCCCATGGCATGATTTATCAAACCTCAGACATGTTTATATTGATTGACTGCACTCTTCAGGGACTCATCTCTTGGTTACAAGAGAACTGAACACCGCCAGCTCATCATGCACGTTATGAGGGAGCTCAGTCAGAGCAGTTTCAAAAACATGTTTAGTGGCTAAAATACAGAATTTTATTTCAGGCTGAAACCTGTGCCTTCCTGGAGCAGTATCTGAAGACTTGACAGGAGACCTTTGGCATTTGTGATGGCACGAGGCAGCGACGTTTGGGCTGCTGAGTCAAAGCCACGATTTCCTTGGATCTTAAATATAAACTAAGGCTGGACTCAGTTGGGTAGTCGTAGATCTCTAGTGCCAGTTGAAAAGCCTGAGTGTATCAGAGACGTCCATATGACTAACATGACAAAGGACTTTTGGGAGAACTGTGCCAGCTGGAGAGGCAGCTGAAGGCCAGATGAAATCCCCCAGGGCATCTACAGGCAAATCCTCTACCTATGAGCTGAACTTCTGGGTTTAGATGAAGCTAATCCTACCCCATATGAAGCATAAAAAATCAAATCCTTTTACCTATTCTTGATTAAGTCAGACTCAGGATCTATTCTTAGCCTGGCCTTTGTGCAAACTGGTATGTTCTTATTCAGGTTTAAAAAACTTCAGTTGGCCATGCTGCTAATCTATACGCTCTACGAGTGGAACAAATTTGATCCAAAGAACCTTTCAGTTTTCAAAGGTCATCTTTAATCAAGAGTTGGTAAATATATATTTTGGAGTAGGCACATTCCTAATGTTATAAGCGGAGGAAGGAGAAAATAGGATAAGAAAGCTCAATGGTCCAATACAGCTTGTAAAAACAAGTGGAGGGAGGCCAACTCCTATTGCACGGGAATGTCAGGCAAAGGTCCAAGGACAGAAGGGCAATGACAAGACAGTCATTTGGACAAGTGAAGATATGATCCATGGTACATGGACAACATACCACTGGGGTATAAGAAGATCAGTTTCCTGACAGCCCTAGCACAGGCAGATGAATGTAGGCAAAAGCCTTTAAAAGCTGCTAGTTTTGAACAAGGAAGAGCAGAAAGAAGAGAGGAGACATACGAGGGTTAAGTAATACTGGGGATTTTTGAGCTTTAAAAACTATTTTTCAGAGTTCTTGCATCAGAACATTTGTTATTCAAAAAAAAAAAAAGGACAGGGATTGGTGAAATCAAGTTCTCTTACACAGGAATAAATTATCACAAAAATCTAACACGCTCATGAATTCTAACTCTGATTCATCTCTGTACGATCTTTTTATACACGTCTGATAAATTTATTGTTACATAGCTTCAAATAGTCAAACATTTTCAAGATCATTTCTATTGTCTTTCTTTTGCATGTCAAAAATATAAATTCCACATGCTGTCATTTTGAAACAGTTTTTCAGTATCCATTTTTCAAGAGAAGCATGTTGACTATTTTTTTATTAAACATTATATCAATATATACTTAAGCAGTGTTAAAAACACACTGATGTTAAATCCCAGAAAACCATGAAGACTGCTGTTGCTATTGTGGTGTGTTTAGCAGTGGAGAAGGCAGGAACAGAAGCAGTCTGTGGGGAACCAGCGTAACATCACTTCCAGGAAGAGAAAGGAACAACTGATAAAACTCAATCAAAAGAAACAGGCAGTAAGAAAGTGTCTGATATTGGTTAATATGACATTACGGACACAACCTCAGATCAACAAAAATCAGTTTCATTCATCGAGGAAATTTCAGATTTGATGAAAGAGACTTTGGACTTTGTGCTTCATAGTCTGTTTATGATTTGAGAATTGGTTTCCCAGTAGGAGGAAAAGTGCAAGTGTTTTCCCTCTGGGATTGACACCTTTCCTTTTCATTGACCAGGTTTTTTGTTGTTTTTTTTTTTTAAGTCCAGGGAAAAATAAACAGAATGGAAACATGATACTATTCTAATCTGCAGACACTAGCGTATAAAGAAAACAAACCAACCTCCCTGCCCATTAAGGACAGGATAAGAGACCTTGGTCTTAAACTTCAGTCAGGCAGAGTCAGTTTAGAAATTGGGTGGTTGGGAGTGGATTTTGCTAGTGGGATTTTTTAATCATAAAAAAAATAAAACAGTGGAGCAGATAGTCACAACTAGATCAGTGGACATTTATTGCTTACCTAAGTGTTCCCTTCTCAGAAGACAAGGTAAATGGCTTCTTCAAATTCCCAGTTTTCTAGGATATTTTCTTTGCATTTTAACCCACTGAGGTACCAGAGGAGTAAACTCTGTATAAACGTGCCTGGAGGACACATTTCCGAAAGCAGCTGCCAAAGAGGAGCCACCACCAAAGGAAGACCTTGGCAACTGAAGCTCCTGGGAGACTTTCACAAGCTCATGAGCTTGGAGGGCTTTCAGAAGGGACTTGAAATAAACTGAAAAGAAATCTATGTAGTTATGGAGTCTCCTGTCCTTAAACAGAGTAGATACGTCTGTCTAGTCCTGGGGTACCTGTCCCCAGGGCAGCCAGAAGCAGGCAGAGCTCTCTCCTGCCCAACATGAAGGTAGAAGATGTCCTTTCCTCTGGGCATCCGGCAGCCCTGAGGTTCAGCCTTGCAAACCAAAGTCCACCCTTCCAGGTGATTTTTGCAAGGATTTGTTTTTATTTATGATTTCACAACAATTTTCTTGCCCCGTCCCACTGTAACCACGGGCAGCATTACCTCAGGACATCTGCTTATAAATTTCAACTCAGAGAACAAACATAAATACCTCAGATGACATCATATCCTCTAAAACTAGAGAGATCCGTAAAATAACAGGAGATGCAGGGAAAAAACAAAAGAGTGTGCATTAATGAGAAAAAAAACTGCAAAGAACAGTCTTTGAGAGGATGCTGGGGTATAATACGAGGTGATTTCTGATCCCAGAAATTATGACATTGGCTTATAATTAGCGTAGCAATATATTTTGGATATCTTTTATTTTCCTTCTGGTTTGTAATATTTTACAGGAAGGATTTTTCAAGCCTTTCTCCCAACAAATGAATCCTAAACATATTTTTGAAAAAAAAAAAAATCACATGATTCTAGGAACAGAAACTTAATGGAAAATATTAAATTTCGTTTGTATTTTCACAAATTCATGAGAGTTAACAGGAGATCAAGCTTGGAAAATGCAGTATACACATGTACTAGATAGGCACAGTAAAATAAATACTGCTTGAAGCAGAACTAGGTGTGGGGAGATGAAAAATGACAAAAGGAAAAATAAGGCTGATGATTAGGATATATTTCCTGAAAATCAAAACTGCCAGACGACTGAGAGTTTCCCAAGGGAAAGGGTGGGAAATCTCTTCCCTTTGGCTTTTAATACTGGTTAATCCCTGAGGGACAATATCACAGAATACACTATCATGAGTGCCAGCTCAGGTTATCACTTTTTGCCTGGAAGTAATTTGCCCGAACGACATGCCCTGGGTTGAATTTTGCCCTTTAGCAATGGCTTTCCCAGCTCGTATAAGAGCATTTAAGCAGCTCCTGCCACCTAATCCTCTAAAGACTTTTTTTTTCCAAATGTTCGGCTGTTAAAATCCATCCAGTAAAATTCTTGCTGGAAGAAATAAAAGTTCTAGTCAAAAAAAAAAATAAAATTTGCTGGGGCATAGTGTTTTGACACTGTGCTCTGTAAATAGAGTACCACTTTAAACTGTTTTAATTAAAATGATAATAATAGTAATAGCCTCTTCACTACATCACTTTTCAATTGTATTATGTCCCTGAGAGAAATTTAATTAGAAGCTGTCAGGTTACTAAAGACACCCAACCTGATGTAAAGGTTTAGCCTCTCAGAGACTGCAGTTTGCATTATGCTTTTTGTTAATATTATCTGCTCCCAAACCCCTGCTTCCCCTTCTCTGGGAAATGCCATACTTTTAAAAAAGGTCAGCTGGAGAGAATAAATGGCTTTTTTATTCAATGCAAACCTTATGGATTTTCACTTCTGCTACATAATGCTTTGCCTGTCATTATGAAGTGGAATTAAATATTTTACAAGGGAGAAGAAGTTAATACTTTTCGGATGGCGAACAACAAATGTGTTCTGCACCAGATCCACGGGCAGTGAGTGCTCTTAAACAGCTCTGTTGATTTTAACTGAACTTGCTGGCCCTCGGTTTATTTTCTGAGTTGCTTTTTTCATTATTATATTAAAAACAGGAGCTTGTGGGAATCCCATCAAGGTGGTAAGCACACTGCCTTTGGTGTTGCACTTATACGTAATTAGAGATGTTCCCTGTCCCGAACACCTTACAGAGGGAGTCATCTCTTCTTTGAGATGTCTACAAATTAAGTGTCTTGCTTTATATAACCTTTTGTGCTTCCTCCAGTAGGTCATGAAAAAGTAGGCAGCTTTGGAGGGCTTTTCACTTGTATTTAAGCCCATGATTGTCTCCATATGTTTTTTGGGCTGCTGGGCAGGTCAGTTTGGTCCAGACCTCCCAAGGATTCTTCACAAAAGAGGTGTCAGAAGCCCATGGAACAAAGCCTGGAATGAAGACTTCCCTCTTTTGAGGGGGACCCGACAAGACTGTGCTGATGAATTTTGCTTTCCATTCAACTGTTTCTCTATCCTGACCCATCTTTCAATGTCAGTTTGACCTGACCTTCCAGGATAAAACCAGAAGCATTGACATGGCTTTTCCCTATCTGCCACAGCCTGTATTTTGGTGGTTAGGGCACTTTAGGCTAAGTGAACGAAGAGAACGAGAGCGCTGGTTCAAGTTTTTACAGTGTGATCCATACCATAATTCCCGATAGGCAGGATAACCCACTACCTCCAGAGAGGAGAGGCCACAGACCATCTTGGGCTTCTTGACCTGTCTTTAGGACAGGACCTGGTGTGATTCAGTTAAATACAGCCAAGTGGATGATGGTTCTTTTCAGGCAAAGGAAGAATTGGGTCCATGTTACTCCTGAAGTGCAATATCTCAGTTTGAATGCTTTTCTCCAGAAGAGAACTTTAAAAGGTTGGTTCCTTGTTGACAAGATGTTGTTAAACCTTGTAACAGTGCATCGTAATTGGCAAATAAGTGACTTCTGATCTACTCAGACCTGTCTCTGAAGAATTTATCTCTAATCTCTCATTCAACAGTTGATTATCCCTGCCCAATAATTATCCCTTTAATCTCAGCAACAGAAGGTTTCCAGTTTAAACTTATCAACTCAGTGGACAAGGGAAAAATGTCAGAATCTCCAGAGTTTCCTGCCATCCAAAAATAGGTGGGATGTATCATCAGCTGAAAGTGTCCACCCCATGTCCAGCATCCTCGCCGATGGCTAAACTGGACATCTAATTTTCAGCTGCCTAAAGTCAGATGCAATAAAGATCGCCTGAAGAGTGTAGAACTCCATTTGTCGTTGAATTGCATCCAAGGTTTCCCCCAGCGTTTCTCCAGTATTTCCAGATCCTATTGAATTTTATCCTGTCCTCCGGCATATTCACAACTCCTGTCAACACATGGCTGATTTCGGAGGCTTTGAATGCTGAATTTCATTCTTCAGCGCACTCGGTACATCCAACCCACTAGAGGGAGGAGGTGTTAATTCCCAAATTTCCACATTCTATGGATGTACAAAAGACAAAGGTCTCCCACAACCGCTGTTCCCAGAAGGTTTTTCTTTAGCTCAGGCTGTAAGAATTCTGTTGTTCAGTTTTAAATATCTCCACCTGACTGAGTAATTCTAGCCTCTGACTTGGGTCTCCCTGTACATTTTTGCACATGGCTCTGCTTTCTAGAGGACTCACAAAACTCTCCTGAGTGTATACTGTGCATCCACGGAGCTGCTGGAGTGAGTCCAGAGGAGGCCACGGAGATGGTCCGAGGCTGGAGCACCTCCCATCCAAGGACAGGCTGAGAGAGTTGGGGGTGTGCAGCCTGGAGAAGAGAAGGCTCCGGGGAGACCTTCCAGGGCTGAAAGGGGGATGCAGGAGAAATGGGTGGGCTCTGGATCAGGGGGGAGGGACAGGACAAGGGGGAATGGGTTTAGACTGGAAGAGAGTGGATTTGGATGGGATATTAGGAAGAAATTTTTTTCCTGTGCGGGTGGTGAGGCAGTGGCCCAGGTTGCCCAGAGAAGCTGTGGATGCCCCATCCCTGGAGGGGTTCAAGGCCAGGCTGGATGAGGCTTTGGGCAACCTGGGCTAGTGGGAGGTGTCCCTTCCCGTGTCAGGGGGTGGGACTGGATGGTCTTGAAGGTCCCTTCCAACCCAAACCATTCTGTGACTCTGTGATGTTTGGTTTATAAACTAATAAGGAAAATTTTAGGATGTTTTGCGATGGCAGGGTAACAACCTTACAGTGTCTTTGAGAAGTTTCAAGGACAAGGCAAAAATGGGATCCAGATATTTTGGCAATAGGGGAAGGAGAATATAACACCCTCAAAATATTTGAGAGAGGGAAGTACATAGGTGGCAACTATTTACTCCTACATAAGCAGGAAATAAGTTTAATAAACCAGACTCTCTCCATTGCAGTTGAAGGAAAGCTGATATTCACAGATATGGATAGCCTTGCCGTGGTTTGAAAATTGATTTTTCTTCTGTTATAATGTCAGAAACAAGAGGACCTTCTTCTTTTCGGAAGCCAATTTATTCCCTATTAGATCCTTGTTTTTTTTTTTTTTTTTTTTTTTTTTTTTTTTTTTTTGACACCTTAGAAATGAAGGTAAAATGTTGCTCTGGAGAGATCACTGAAGTTCAGCTTCACATTAAAAACAACTGTATAGTACACAGTGTTTCTGCTGTCCTTTGAATTTTCTTCTTTGCAAGTAAAGGCATCCAAATCCAACGTTACACCAGTCACAAAATATTGAGCCTGAAAATTAATAGTAGTGGGAACCTATGTGTTGCCTCCCTCTCCTACCTAAATATCATTATCTTTTATTTATGGCCCCTCAGAATCTCCAAGACCTAAGGGATAGTTTTTTTCTTGTTTATTCTACATGCTCTCTGTGTTGTTTTTTAAATTCTGTCATGTCCCATATAATTGTAAGCTGTCTCTTGAGAATCTGTGGTCTGTTTTCATACAATTTCCCATTATTTTTGCTCAGTGTATGCATTTATATTTTTTTTCCTTGCAAAACTAACAGCATAAACAAAATAAACTCTGCCATGTGAAGCACTTAGTTGGCATCTTCTCCAAAATTCACACTAGGTGTAAATATCTTTTTCAGGCCAAAATAAAGCATCTAAAAAGTTGCTTTTAAAGAAAGGAGTTAGCACTTTTTTTTTTTTTTTTTTTTTTGCTGTCTTTCTGCTGAAATTTAGGATAGCCCTGATCAGAGGATAGCCTTGCTCCATTTTCCTGAAATTTAAGATTGTGATTCAGTTTCTCAGACTAAGGTGTCTGCTGCTATTAATTATCCTGGGAGCTTGGCTACCTGCTCACATGGAACCACTGATAACTGGACATATAAGTCTTGGCATCTTAATCTGCAAAGCAAATCCCACCCATGTATTGTAGCTGCGCTGTTCAGCTCCCTCCTAAGAGTTTACAAGCAGAAGTAGCATGAGATGAACTGAACAGGTTGTAGTGAGATTTAATAAGGAACCACTTAACTATGTACTTTATTTGGGGAGCTAAGTGGCTGTTTTGGCTTCTAGTGGTTTCTCATAGACATCCGGGCCAGATCCTCACCTGGTGCAAATCAGAAATGTTGTATTGGTTGTAACTAGAGTCTGAATAGTTTAGGACAGCTGAAGTTCAGGCTCAATTTTGCCCTAAATAAAAATATTTCTGTTCCATCAGAGGTGACAAACCAAGAAGATCCCATGCTTGTTTGGTTTTTTTTTTCTGAAATATTCTGTTCTGTTCTAGCACCATGGAAGAGTCCCTGACATTGGTAATAAACATTCTCAGAGAGACTTAAAGACTGTGGATGGATTAAGAAAACCTCTTCTTATTCATATGTGAAATTTATTTCTAAAATTGCATCCTCCTCTCTTCTCAACTGGGTTGCAAACTGAACAGCACATTTAAAGCCTGAAAATTTGCAAGATTTTGGGGAGAGAAACAGTGGCCAAAAAGTTTAATTCATAAGAAAAAAACACCATGCTCCTGAAAGTTGGTCAGGAACAGCACAGTAAGAATAATAATAAAAATTATATTCAAATTTCAACACAGCTTCATCTGTCTTCCCAACATTCCTCACGTTCCTGCAGGACTGCATCTTCTCAGCCTTTTGCAGAAGACTGGAAATATTCTTGTGCTTGCAAAGACAGGTTAGACGCCTTGTTCGAGGTTGCCCAGGAAACCTGTGGCATAGCTGGAATTTGGACAAGTCCAGTCGTGTCTAATCCAGCCCCTTAACCACAGGGCTCTCGGCAGTGTCAGCCACAGCAGCTGTCGGACTTGGCTCTGCGATTGTGGGAATTTGCCTCTACAATAGGGGAGGGAGAAGGAAGCAATAAGGGTGAGGGAAACAGAAACAAAATATAGGTACACTATTTTTTTAAAATTTTTTTTTTTAGCTGAGGGAGAGCTCCGTAGCTTGCAGAACAATACATGCTGGGTCATTAAAACGCAGCCAAGGTTGATGCTGTCAGGAGCTGTGGTCGTTTACGGAGTCAGAGCCAGGATACAATGCTGGCAACGGGTTTTATTGTTTCCTGTGCTCGCTGGGTTTGCTCTCGTAAACATGCCATTCGAGTCAGCGTGCTAGTTACGTGTTGTTAGGTGACAGGTCTGTGTTTATGAGCACAGTCAGGATCCCACAGTAAACTTAGGATTTCGAGGGGTTCATGGTTTCTCCGTCTTGCCAAGCAGCTGGGGATGGAGCATGCTTCGGATGGCTTGACAACTCCCCACCCTTCTCATCCCTCCTCAGCCTTGTACTGCTGAGTCTAATCTTTTTTTTTTTTTTTGAAGGAACTTTGACTGGAGCTCAGATAGCTGCTTCCTGATGAGTGATAACTGACTGGCGTCACCAAGATCAGAGCCAGCGTTCCCGTATTGAAAAGGCAAAAGGGGTGCTGCCTTGGAAGAAGAAACAAGCCCATCCCTTCCACCATCCTGTCTCCAGCTGGGACAAATGTACTGCTCATCAGACAAAATGCACAATGCAACCCTTGGAAACACTTTGATATAAGATTGGGTTTTCCCCACAATGTATTAATTCAGAGCCTAGAAGAAAATAATGATAACTGTCCAATAATTAATTAGGGAAAGTAGATCCCAGATGATAATGAGAGAGTGATTGATGTATCAGTTGTCAGGACTGGATGCCTGTTACAGAAAAAAACCATTTAGATCTCTAGGGATGTCACTTAATTTTAAAGTTAGATCTTAAAGCCCAGGCAACACCCTAGGCTGTCCTCTCTAATCACTTCAAAATTCAATGCAATAATTCATCTCATTCCAAGGTAGGCATCTAAAAAACTCAGATTATTTTTCTTTTTCCTCAACGGTTGTAAGTGCAGTCTGCGATAACTAGCTTGTACTTCATAATCTTCCTTTCATAAATTTAAATTGCATTTCCTCCCAACTGTTCTCATCATTGATTTCAGCCCATTTCAGACTCCCACATCCCTTTGTGAGTCTGGGTCTTTTAAGCTGTGTCCTTTTATCCCATTTGTGTGCCATCCATAGTCTCAGAAGTTAGGATAAACTTACAAGATCTGTCAACAAAGCTGTTTCTACGTAACTGCTGGCAGCAAGTGCCCTTTATGATTTTTTTGACCTTGATGGAGTCACCAGATTATATAGTGCTATTGAAACAGCATTGGAAGAGCAAAGGCATGGAACTGCATTGCTTCCCAGAACGTCATCATACTATCGTCGACCTGCCTGTTTGCAACTCAGTTCAAATCCAGCTGATAACAAATTCTTCTTCCCCAAGACCATAGATCGCTCAGTCCTTGTGTGGGACAAAACACCAGACAAGAAAGAAATGAGACTCAATGATCTCTTTAAGACAAATTAGTCCAGCGAGTTAAAGTGGCTAAGATACCCTTTGGTTTCTGTAGCTAACCTCACACAAGGAATGATGTCTTCATGAGATCTGACTGCTTTTCCTAGGTGATCAAGTAGGAAAGCCATCACAGTCCCTCTCTAATCCAAATTCTGGAGAGTCCTCAAGGGACTGCCACAGCCTTCAATGAATGAAGGACCATCTGAAGGCACAGGGAAAGGATTAGTGTCTTAAGGGTCTTTCCCTATGCTGAAGGGGAAGAGAAGGTGAATTCTAGCCGAGACACCCACTCCCACCTCTTCCCATCATAGGTCTCTTGTTGCTACTGTAAGAGAGATGGTAGCCTGGTCCTCTCTAACTCTGACGTCGACCCAGGACCCAGGTGAAATTCACCCCTGGACCACTGCCACCACCCAGCATCCCTGACAACTCCCTGCCTTGCTCTTCATCTCCTACAGCTTTCCACAGCCCTTCCACCCCGACCTGGACAACCTTTTATCTCAAATTCCCTCAACCGTTGCTGGAACCTGTGTTTGCTGGGGCAATGGAGAAGGCACAAGGGGGTTCTGACTCCATGAACCATTACAGCTGGTGGAACATCAGGGCTTGGGAGAGAGCAGAGGCTGATATGTGCATTAAGAGCAGCCTGATAGCAGCCCAATCACCCTTAAAGTGCAGTGACTTTTAGTAAGGTATGTTCCAAAGCCCATTGAAGCAAGCAGGAAAAGACCTTTTGGTTTCCGTGTGCTTTGGATGAGACCCAGAAAGTGCAATGGGTTAAGTCAGGGACACTCTCTTTCTTACACAGCTGAAGCTGCAAACTCAAAATTCCCTGTGTTTGCTGAGCAGAAGTGAGTGTGGGTCAGGAAGGCCGCTGAGTTTTCCTTTCCTCTGCAATTGTTTGCCTTGTTTTGGAGCCTAAAGCAATAGAGTAATTCCATGACAAAATTCAGGGCTGGAGAAGCTGACAGAGCAAAAATTGTGACCAACAGAAGATTTTCAATAAGCTCCTCCGAGCTTAAGAGTTCCATTTGTATTGTGTGGCTTAATTCACAGTCCCTGTCATTCACTTATTTGAAATAACGTGTCTAGGTTTTGCTGGGAGGGTATATATTGTTTTTTTTATCAGCAAATATAGTACAAGGCAAAGGCTCCAGCATCTACACCCCGAATCAAAAGTAAAGTGACAAGTGATAGGACAAGAGGAAATGGCCTCAAGTTGCACCAGGGGAGGTTTAGGCTGGATATTAGAAAAAATTTCTTCTCCGAAAGAGTGCTCAGGCATTGGAACAGGCTGCCCAGGGAAGTGGTGGAGTCACCATCCCTGGAGGGGTTCAAGAAACGTGTAGATGGGGTGCTTAGGGACATGGGTTAGTGGGTTAGGTGGTGCTGGGCTGATGGTTGGACTTGATGATCCTTGAGGTCTTTTCCAACCTTAATGATTCTATGATTCTATGAATCCTGTACGCATCCAGGGAAAACCAGCAGTGACCACAGAGCTCAGAAACCTCAAACCAGAATCTGGACTTCATTATTCTGGATTCCTGAAAGGGAGATAACCAGGGAGATGGTTACAAGGACCCATCTAGTGTAGTGGCCTCGTGGTTACATCTGGGTGTGCATTCTCCTGCCTCTGCACTTGAGGAAGATTTGCTGCTGTCCTGCAGTCTCATACTCCCAGTAATCCTTTGGTGCACCCAAATGGGGAATGGTCTCCCAGTTCCCACCTCAGCCCAGAGCTGAGCTTCTCAATAGACCCACCCAACCCCTGCTCGATTTCAGATGTGTTGGCTCGTGACATTCACCCTTACTCTTCCGTTAGGCACCCAAGTGATATTTTGAGATATTATGTGAAGCATCACTTTGGCTGAACTGAGAAGTAAAGACGGCTGTGGTTCTGCTGACCCAACAAGATCGGCCAAAATATGGACAGAAAGTGGTAAATTGAGCATCCTACTCTCTTCCCAGACTCTAAGAGATGGTGTCACATCTCAAGAGGTGTGACATAAGGAATGCTTAAGGGTCTATAGCACACATGAAGCATTGCAACATCAATCACACCATTTCTACAACCAGCTAAAATGATTTTTTTTACACAGACAGATATAAAGGCGAAGTGACTTTTCCCAATGCAGATGCTGCATTTTTTTTTCTGTCATATGGCAACAGTAAAAGCCTTAACAGAACAAATCATGAGACTCCACCTCTATGCAGAGTAGTAGCATCTCTGGCTGATATTGTAACTAAGGCACAAAATATCAAAAGAGCTTCTCCATATGGTATTTATATGTGATGTATAAGAAGTGCAAGAAGCTGAGGAAGCTTGATCTGAGGTTTGCTGCTCAGAGAGGTCTGGCTGCATTTGGAAACCTCCTGGGATGAGGAATCGAGCATGTGGAAATGCTGCGAGCCACCCCAAAACAT
>NW_010106641.1:0-238 GCF_000699245.1 Pterocles gutturalis | reverse complement strand
TGATGCTGCCCTGCTGTCCTTACAAACCAGGCAGCCCAGGAGCCATTACAAAACACTGCTTGCTTTTTCTGCAGATTGACGTGTTTTCCAAAAAGATACAACACAATTCTTCTAGGCAAGGCTTGCTTGGCAAGGAGATTAATCTACTATTTGTTTCAGACACGGATGTGAAGGCTTGTAACTAGGAAACAGAGTTCCCAAGAAAATCAATATATTTTTATATATATATATATACACA
>NW_010106640.1:869-21786 GCF_000699245.1 Pterocles gutturalis | reverse complement strand
AGTCAAGTTTTCTTGTCAGAAATAGATATCCTCGGCACCTTTTGTCCTCGGTCTTCTCCAAACAGTTCCGGGGTGGGTGCGGGGGGGGGGGGCGCAGGGGGCCGAACGAGTAACTTAGAAGTCGGTATAACATTTCAAAAATGTAGAGCGATGCTCTTCGGATAGAAAAGGAGAGGTTGCAAAGAGATTTGCATTTCAATACAGGCACCCGAGAGAAGTGGGAAAAAAAAATCGGTGGGAACAGACACGAGGTTTAATCCTTCAAAATAACTGAAGAAGTGTCAGGTGGATAAATGCAATTATTGGTGTGCTTTTTCCAGCTTGATGCTAATGACCCATGTCCTGGAAGCACAGGCCCTTTCCATCTATGTTCCATGTAATGCAGAAACCCACGCATACCATTTAAAAATTTGTGTATGCCCAGCTTCACAGCTCAGAATGCTGTACCCGGGTAGAGCAGTGCTGGTCCTGAGGATTAGTCTAGCAAAACCAAACAGGCTAACCAGTCTCTCAGCATTCAGAATAGTAAGCATTTCAATAGCAATTGCCGTTCTCTGTCCAGACAGGAGCTGTCACCATGGTGTTCTGCTTGCAGCTTGACTTTGAGCTCTGCACATATCTGTAGGACGATAGCTTTTCATATCATAAATTCTGCCATCATTCTTCAATGCATATTTGCAACATCAGCTTCTGCAAAGTTCAGAATTATTTTGTTGTCTGAGTCCAGACATGAAATTAAAAAGGAAAGGGTGTGCTTCTTCATCCTTTAGTACCCATACGGCCCTAATTTGGAAGCCAGAGAATGATGTATGTTTATAGTAACAACTGAGTATTTGCTAATGTTTCTCTGATGTGTCTGACAGCACTCTGGAAATAGCTCCTGCTGACTCGTGTACAGCAAATGGATAAGGGGATGAAGTAGAAGGTGAATCATGAGGGGGTTTGGGCTTTATTTTTTATGTAACCTAGACTCCAGAATTACATTGCTTTGTTTATAGTGCAAGGCAGTTTCACAAAGCAGAGTTTCTTAAACGTGTAGTAAAGATGCATGGTACGTTGTAGGTTATCTCACCAGAGGGCTGATCTTATTTTTGAAAGATTGTGCTTGCCATCATAATTGGAAAAAATAAGTTGATGATAGGTGGACAAGTGGTGGACATTGTTGTGTGTGTATGCTCATGAAGTTTTTGCATGGAACAGCAGGTGCACAAAATAAGATGGGCTTCTAATAGTCATGGTTTCTTTTTTATATCATGTATTGCATGAGAAAGTACATTTTTATCAGCACCAAACAACAATCTGAAATTGTTGCAAATTACTTCCAAAAGGATGTGTGTCACTGCACTCTCAGTTTGTCTAACTGTTTTTGCACCCTGGTCTCCATCACTGTCCTATTCTTTCACAGTAAACTAACATTACTGTCCTCCATCTGCTGTATCAATGTTGTGCTAAATTCTTAATTGCAACTCAGAACTGTCTGTCGTTTTGCAAGACAGTATTTCTGTCTGTCAAGCAATAAGACAAAGGGGCTTTATTAAGCTAATTATAAATGTACTATGATTGCTACAACAAGGTGTTTTTGGTTTTTTTTTGTTTTTTTTTTTTACAGGAGAGACTGTACTCACATGGATCTATCAGTGCTTTTCAAGAGCAATTATAAAGCAAGCATCACTGACTGAGTAAAAATTACTTTTAGCTGTGCACGGTATGCTCATGTAATGAAATATGGAGAGCTCTAATCAGATGCACACAGGGCTGCTCACATTTCCCCAAATAGGACTGGTGGGAAGTTTATGAGACCCAATATGAGACTCACAATAATAATGGAATGGATTTGTATCATTTGTCCAGCAAGGAGAAAGAATTGCTGAAGCAGTAATTTCCCAAAATAGACTAAATAAAAGCATTTTTTCGTGAGAAAGAGATGCATCATTCACATCTATAGGAGTGTTCAATCCAGGTCCTTCTCACCTCTTCAAATATGGTAAATCTATACTGGATCAGAAAAATGTTCTCTTACACTGTCTTTGCTGTCTAAATTAGTAGCAACACTACTACAACAGTAGCTGTTGCTAACACAAAGGGGACACGTGCACTCTCTGTTGCTAATGTACTGCATTGTAAGTGGGGACATTTAATTAATTTCATTTTCTTAACCAAAGGCCTAATTAAGTTCAACTTAAAAAAATATTCCTAACTTTGAAGAGCGGCTTCAATTTTGCTGCTCTTGTTTAAGACCAGAAAAGGAGTGGTTGTGTACCCAAAACTGTGATCCAGGAGCATGCTGTATCAGCTGGTGCAATATATATTATGCTATTACATCTCAAGACTGGTATTCAAGATGATCACTAGTGATCAAATTTTCATTTACAAATAAGGGAGTGGTACGTTAAGGGCAAAATGTATATCTCAATAAAAAAGAAAATAAAAAAACTTCTACTGAAACCAGTTTAACTTTTTTCTCTCTATTGGCATTATTAAACATGGATGTCTCTTCTCCCATATACATTCTTACTGATCTGCAGTCAAAGTGTGTAGGAGTTCCACCACTGGGGAAATTAGTCACAGAATCTCATTTACATTGTCCCTTGTTGCTTCCTTACTACACTCTACATAAGATGAACTTTAAAGAGCTGCCTACTCCTGTCTCCTCACGAGCTTGGTTTCTGTAATTCCAAAAACTTTTTAATCCCTTCTGTATCAGCTGGGTTCTATCCCAATAAATTGATGATAGGTGGACAAGTAGTGGACATAGTTGTGTGTATCTGCTCATTAAGTTTTTGCATGGAACTGCAGATGTCCAAATGAAGATGGCCTTGCAAGCTTCATGGGTTTGTGAAGATTTTTTGACAAAAGCCATCTTTTAGCACTTTTAATATGGGATGCTCTGTAACTTTGAAATTCCCCTTCAGTTAAAAGTTGTAGAGAGAGATGAACTTGAAAAACTTTTCTGAGTCTTTTTTAGAGTTTTCAGTCTCCTATTTTTATTTATCATTTCTGTGATTCATTCATTGCAAGATGGAGTCTTATCTCTCCATTCTTTTTTCAAAGCTGTCTATTCAGAACATTTTTTTTTTCCTAACTACTTTTGAGTTCTGCCTTCTCACATTCCTAAAGTTCTCTGAAGATCAACATATCAAAGGCTATCTGACAGGGTTGTGATTCCATTTTTGATAATATATTTACTGTACTTCTGAGCTTACCTGTTGCGACCTCGAATTCTCTGTGAAAGTCCTGCTGTCTGGCTCTTCATATATGTCAAAGAGCAGCAACATTATGAAGAAATATCAGGGCACGTCAGGTGCAAAACGCATTAATTTCAGGTGCCTCTCTGAAGGGAATGCCAAATAGGGACTGCGGTGCCCAAACCTCACTGACTGCTATAGTTAAAATAAACCTTACAACTTGTCAGCTGAAAAAAGGTTGCAAAAAGGAAGGAGAGAAAGCAAAGAGAATGAGAACACTGAGAATGGAAGGAGGCAACAAGGGCCAAGAGAGTTTACCTGAGGAATTCCCCAGCTGAGAAAATTATCTCTGTCAATTAACTGTGCTCTCAATCTGCCTCTTGATTCATTTCAGACCCCACTTAAAAGTATCCCTTCCTGTCCTGAAGACCGTCCTTGCTTGCTGTCACCCCAGCTTTCTCATCCTTCTCTGTTCACTAGCGGCTACTGGTAAAAGAGTACACCAGTATCTAAAATTCAAAAAAACATGTTGGTTACCTATATATGCAGTTCATACTGGACCTACTGCACAGGCATGGTAAAGACCACCTGGGCATATGCAGTAGTGGTACGTTTATTGCTTTAACTGCCTACCAGATTCCTGAAATTAGTATTCAAAATCAGTAGGATGATGTCAGACTTGTAAAGGTTTTCTGTAAACATCAATTAAGCTGCATGTATAAAGACCCTTTCCTTTGTGCTTTCTGCAACCAGGAACAGCATTTTATTATTGCATTATTTTAAAGCTTGTGGCAGGATCTCAACAGGTGTTTTATTGTAAATTCTTGAATTTTACTGTTTCCAAATCAGGTATATAATACCCAACTTAAGTACATGTTACAAATGTTTGTGTTTGCAGCAGAGCAGATGCAGACTTGGAAGCTCATTTATGGTATTATTAATTTATTGTTTATATTTTCTTCCCAAGTGAGACTTTCTAATTTCTAATTTTCTATTTTTTTTTTTCTTTCCATGTAACTGGATGTATCTTCTACACTAAATTGCATATGCAGGCATGCAACTGACTTATACAGTGGTGCAGAAAAGAAACCATCTAAATAATCTAGAAACCATCTAAATAATTGCTAGACAATTTCGTACAGATTATTGTAGTTGGTGCGTCAGTTGATATCAATATAAATGTCTACCATGAAACTGCAAAACAAAAGGACTCTAAAAACCCAAGTGAGAAAATTTGTCTTCCATTATGTTTGTTTAAAACATATAAAATCACATTTTTACACCATCGCTGATGAACCTATGGAGTTTGTTGGCACAGGAGGTTTTCAGTGCCAGTAGTACCAGTAAACCCCCCAAAAGATTAGGCAAATTAACAGAGAACAGGCCCATAGAGTCTAGAGGCGTGGGCAGGGATGTGCCCACTGCCCTTCCAAGGCAGCGGTCGTGGTCTCTGGGCAGGATGGGGCAGACAGACTGGAGAAAGCAGCTCTGCCCCAGAAGTGTCTCTGCATGTCTCTTGGGGACAGCTAGACCTGTCTCCCTCAGGAAGACATTTGTGTGAATTTAGATCCCATCAAAGGAAACATATCAGGAACAGAAAGGGAATACAACTTTGGGAATGCAGACAAGTAAGATTATTAGCCTTTACAACTCTGAGATCCCCCTGCTTTTAGCATTTGTCAGCTTCCAAACCCTTCAAAAGAGAGATAAAGCCCACAGATTTTTAATGAACTTTTCACAGGTAGTAAACATCTTCCCTCAGAAGACGATTTGGCTAAAGCCAAATTAAACTGAATGTGGGCATGTTTTGGGTATTTTGCCAAAATGAAAAGGCTGGATTGAACTGCCGTGAACTGTATCTGCATTCACTTCACAGAAAGAGCTGTCAAGGCAATACGTAATGTACGTAACTAGTTTGCTTTATTTGAGGGCCCAGTGCATTACACATGATTTATGGCTCAGGATGCATAATGACAACATATATTTTCCCTTTTGTAAAGAAATTCTAGTTTTATAATTTAAAATTAATGAACCACTCTGATAGGACCCTTGATATTATTAAAACATTTAGCATTTAAGTTTGTATCGAGGCACTTCTTTACTGCTTTTAGATAATTTAGTACATTGTTTAGTGTACTACTTCATAAAGACAGTTTATTCTAAAGGGAACTTCTTCTGTAGTTTGTTGCTTGGATAATATTAAACTCCTCAAGACGGTTTCCAATTCTAGCAAACGAAATATTCTTGAGAACTGTTAAATTGTCATGGGGGTTACTCTTTTCTACTAATACTAATGCTGTACATCATTGAAAGGATAAAAACATTGAAGTAATCAGTTCTTAGATTTGGAAGATATTCCAACTTTAGCCAACATTATGACATTTTTGTTTTTATTCTGATGTAACTGTAATTAAATTACCAAGTCTAGGTCAAAACAGGAAATGATTCTTCTTAAAATACTGATGGAGTAACCATTTTGTGTCATAGTAATTTATGGACTTATAAAAACTTCAGGTGACATTAATAGAGCTCAATATAATTTTGAATATTATTACTGTTCATTAGTAATAACAGTATCTGCAAGCTCCATAATACTCTTCATTTGCCTCAGAAAGTGAGTTTTCCAAATGCATGTCATTACCTCTAGTCATCTCAGCCACATAGCTGTAATCACAAGTCTGGCCATTAATTAATCATTTCACTTACTTGAGAGTATCTGAGTTACAGAAGGAAAGATAAGCCAGTGTTGATGTCCCATTTAATACTTTTCTTGAGTGTTACTCTTCACTTACAATTAATAAATAACCAAAAACCACGCCAGAGAAAGAGGAAATGAGATTCTGTTTCCATTCTGTCTTTTCAAGGATCTACCAAGTTCCTCTAAATTATGGTGCTTGTCACATAAATAAGAGGTGGCCTGCTGTTCACGCACAGGGCTTGCATCCTCCAAACACTGTAGATTCACACCAGGCAGAAAGGACAAGAGGGAGAAAATTACTGAGGGAAGTACTGTAGCCTGGCTTGAGCAGGGCACAATTTCTAAAAAGAAAGAAAGATATTCACACAGCAGTGATGTGACTTGAGAAGCAATTGGAATTTTATGTTTCTCAGCTTTTCTAGCTTTTGGAGAAATGTTGAAAATATAATAGTCCTATCCTGAAATATTTGTTAATGGAGTTAGATATTCTTTATCCCATGTTCAAGTGGAAGAAATATATTGGGAAAATTATCTTGAACACAATTTCAAAGTGGTATATGCTTGAATTCCAAATTTAGACTTAATTTTTTATATAGATATTCCTTAACACAGATCTGATTTCTTGATTTCTCACGTGACTTTCCTAGACTTTGAAACTGAATCTTGGACTCCAAGTATCTTGCAATACCATTCCTTGTCCTCTAAATATTGATATTGCTGTTTTGTTTGTTACTACATGCTTTTCCATAGGCACAGTAACTCTTAGACACTCTAATACTGCATATGTCTCAGTTGCTATTTGTGAAGGAGGCAGAAAGTCACATGGCTTGTCATTGCCCGCAAATCTGACATCATGACATCTGCAAGAGCTGTAATTGCCTGAATGTTCTTGGACAGTAACATGAACAATGTGAGACTCAATTTTTGTCAAGCTTTCTGAGCTTCTTAAAACAATTAAACAGTCTTGGAATAATACATATATTTTTATGACTACAGATCTTAAGGTGTTTGTTTCTAATAATTTGCTCTGTAAATTGATCTAAACTCTTTTATATAATTGTCGTCTGGTTGTATTCCTTTGAAGATGGTCAACTGGCATGTTTTGAATGGCAACTCTTACTTTTTCTTTTTTTTGATCCCATAAGCACTTTTTCAAAAACGTCATACTCCAATTCAGCTGTAGCACTTGTAAGAGATACAGCATGTGCAGCACTTGTAAGAGATACAGTGTGTGCAGGAAACCTATTTGCTGTACAAAAAACTTCAGTTCTGTCTTTAAAAACAGGCATTTGTCCAAATATTCTGGGAACGTTTTTCAGAAGTCAGTTTGAAAATGTAACCATATGTATGCCTTCACCTAGTCATATTTTCTTAGTGAACTGACAAAAATAAGTTTTCTATAATGTCACCCTGTTAAATCAGAGCATCTGCCAAGCAGTGAGCTGGATGGACCATATTCTGCCTCCAAAATTAACGACAGGGCTGATTATTACCAAAATTGAGTCTCTCTAGTCTTCAGTGGTGGTAAACAATGAATGACAGACAGAGGGGAAGAGACATGGTTCATTTGCAGGTAGTTGAATGCACTCTGTTCGTGTGCTGGCATGTGTAGCCCGAGAGAATAAATGAGGCATTGACAGAGAGACACCCAGCAGAGCTGTCAACTTGTCATTTTTACAGTTTTTTCTGATCATAATTTCATTTGGTTAACATGCTAAATATAAAACACAGAAGCTTCAGTCACACTCGGTGAAGAAGAGGTCACATGTTAAAATACTGAAGCTTAGATGTCAGCACTACTTAAAAAGACAAAACAAACCCAGCATGTATGTTTCATCAGCACTACAGGTTTTTATATATATCTCTTTATATATGTATACATATATGTCTAAGTAACACAATTAGAAGACTTCCACTAAGTCTCTCTACACCTGTCTCTGATTTCCACCTTCTTTTGCCTTTGATTTTGCCAGGTCTGCCTAAAGGAGTAAATTATCCAATGGCATGCATTATCTGAGGATTTATTTTCAAATTAAGGCACTTTTAAGGGATGTTAATAATCTGAATCATAGAATCATAGAATCATAGAATGGTTTGGGTAAGCATGAAAATATGGAAAGCTTTCTGCTGTTACCAGTAAGTCAGTTTTAATTGGTTTTCAAAGTGTAAATTACAAAAATTTGTATTTTTGCAATCCCTGGTAATGTATTTTTCTGGTTTCATACAGGAAAACTTTACTAATACCATCCTAAAGTTACAAAATATGTGACACATGCTGGGCTAAAAATATTTTTATTCACTACTGAATTCCTTACCATCTTGGTTCGCACATTTGTCTTAATCTAACTAGTAGCAAATTTCATACAAAATATGCATATTTGGTTGTAACTGTGATAAAATTACAAGATGTTTTAATTTTCATTTTTTCATAGAAAAGTAATTCTGTTTACAGGCAGTATCTAAATGTTCCAAAACCCTATATTTAGTGAAGAAAAATATACTCTTTTTTTTAATGAATAATATAATGGTGGCCATTAGGAGAGCTACAGATGTTTTGTTGGACAATGTTTCTGTTCTTCAGCTTACAGGACAGAAATCTGTGTTTCTGAACATAATGATATTTTTGAAGGGTTTTTTACAATTTTTTTTCTTAGTCATTTAAATTCTGCACACTGAATGTAGGCCATAGCAAAAGGGCCACCTAGCTATAGATACCTTTAAAATGTTAGTGTCAGGGACAGGGGAAAGAGGAAACCATTCTGTTGTTTTGTTCATTGCCTGAAGGAAGCAGATGTATACTTATCTCTAAGAAAGACATTTATTATAAAAACACTCCTTGAAATTATCTCTCAGTTTGCACTAAGCAAATATTATGCACAGATACTGAACGAAACCTGGATTAGACAGTTATAGCAGAGGTCCAGCCAGCCTAAAGTAGTTCAACAGCTTTTCTAATAAGAAGGCTTTAGCTGAAGAATGTGAATACTTTTTCCAGTGCCATCAGGCCTCTCTTTACAATTTAATTAGCTCTACAATTAGAAAAGAACTAATTTCATTAAGAATCCGATTGAGCTATGTGACCCTTTCAGAAAGCAGCATGTAGATTCTCTGTTACTAGTGCTAGATAATAGTTCGTCCAATATGAAGCACAAATCACTTTATTAGATCTCAGTCTTATGATTTTCTCAAGTCAGAGGCTCACAGTTTAGCAGAAATATGACTGTGGGTTCGTATCTCCTTGCTATGTATGGATTAAACAGCATTTAGCTGGTGATGTTTCAAAATGAGAGGTTTGGTCCCAGATCGTGCCTCCCCAGATTTCTCTTTTAGCTCCAAGCCACCCATTTAACCATCTGAAAGCTCTGTCACTACGTAGACATCTCTCAGTGAGATGACAAGCTGTTGGCTAGCATTTCTCCATGAGTGTAGGCATAGGAATAAGGATAAAGAATAGCATATTCTGCTGTTTCCTTATTTTGATCTTTTCAGAACTTCATATATTTCATCAGGGCCTGTCAAAACTGATAAGAGAAGCTTTATTAGTGGTAGGCGGTGGCCTTGACACTGTTCAAGCGATGATGCTGTTTGTAAGCAGATGTCCTCAGAGCTGGACTGGTGTAGGAGAGGGTGTGCGCAGCTCTCTGTAAGGGCAGCAGCAGCTGCAGCGTGTGCCCTCCCAGCACAACAGGGAGCATCGCTGGGAACTGTTACTAGTGTACAGCTCATCTTCCTCACTGCTAGCGTGAGGTCAAAACTGCAGTCTAGCCCTAAATTACTGCGCGATAGGTTGTACACTCTAAAATGACATGATCCTGCGCAGCTCCAGCTGCAGCGTACTGCTGTCTGAAGACTAGCTGCAGCCTCACGGCTGTGTGTTTGTAGACACCCACGACTTGACATGCTGTTAACGGTGCATGACAACTAATGAAAAAGGGTTTAGTTAAATCTTTTTAATGTTTTTGTTGGTTCTGTTTTTAAAGGAAATGTTTTTAAAATGGAGAGATGTAGAACACCCCTCTGGGCAACCTGAGCCACTATGCAAGGGACTGGGGATGCAGACAGTTTTCTTTGCCCTGATTGAGGACTCAAGTGCAGCAGAAGCACCATCTGAGAAAATGGGAAACTCTGGGAAATATACTAGAGATAGAAGCATGATTTAGCAGTGACTGTAGGAGATATTAAGAAGCAGAGGAATCTTCATCAACTTCTATTTCGTCACTAGGTCTATTATCACAACAAAGTGTCTTCAGTGGGGAGAAAAAAAAAAAGCTGATCATTATCCCTTACAGACATTTTTCAGACCTCATATCTTAAGCCAGCAATCATAATGAATTCATCCTGCAACCTTTAAAAATAGCATTTCAAAATACCTGATGAATACTCTGGAGCTTGCTATATTCTTCCTTTTCTTTCTACACCCAGCCATCACTGATGCAAGTAGCAAAGCCTAGGACACCTGGAAAAGAGCGGAGTAGAATTTACTCATGGTCCATAGTCAGTCAGAGGAAAACTGATTTCCTGCATGTCACCTTGAGGAATATTAAGGGGAAATTTAATGAAGTAAATTACTTCACTGGTAGAGAAACTGCCTTAAGACAAATTACTGAGGAAAGAATGCATGACCTGTGTCACTAACAAAGAGAAGATAGAGCCATCCTTTAGCTACTCAAAGGCTGTAGATTTTTTTACAAAATGCCTTTTAACCACAAAATGATGGATAAGGCTCAGAGTTTTCATAAGCAGCTGAGAGACCTAGATATCCCATTCCTATTAACAATAAGGAAACTGGGCACTCAGTGTTGTCAGGCAGTTTCGCAACATCCACATCTAGAAATTACCGATGAAAGAAAATCTAGAAAGTCTTCCAGCTCCTTTTTGCATTGAAGGGAAGAATGTCCCATCTAGTATTTATGAAGGCTTTATTTATCCTGTTTTCACAGTTTCTTGTGATTTCTTACTTTTGTCTTGTGTAATTATTCTGAATTATTTTTTTCTATTTTGTATATTCTTTTACTAAAGATTACTCTTGTTTTTCTGCATTCTGTTTTGCAAGCTTACATTTTAATTCCTAGCAGACAACAGGCGATTTATACAGCTCTGATTTAACACTCTATGTATTTACCAATGGGTACCATGTTGTTTGTCTCAAACCTTTCCCCATGCAATTTCTATACATATTAGTTTTTATTCATTTTCTCAATACATCAGTTTCTACAAGCTTTTCCTTCTCTGAAGAAATACAGGATTGGTCAACGTGATTCACGAACTGTAGAACATAAAAAGGCAAGCCCACTGACGCCATTACAAATTGCATGCAAAAGTTGGAACCTCGCTCCAGTTAAGTCATGAGTGATTTTTACTGACTTAGAAAGTAGTCAGGTCAAAGGGTTCTTTTACATTATTGACAAATGACCAGCCTAAGGTGTATATATATTGGTTATTTTTCAAAAAGAATCTAGCTATTTAGTCTTAAGAACTTAGGTTTCCTCTTAAACTTTTTGCTGGAAAAAAAAAAAAAGAACTGACGAATCCTAATGTCAAAATAGCAGGACTCAGAACAGAGCGGGAAAGATGTCCTTTAAGAAGCCTCAACACTACTCAGTCCCAAAATTTTTCTGTTTTATATTTTATTCAGATCAAGTCAGAGATTATTTCAGCAATATTTTACAACTAATTGTTAATTTTTTTTTCCAGATCTGGGGCCTGATATGATAAATGTTCATGCTGAAATTGTTTGACAATTACCAGCTTCTAAAAACAGAGCTTAATAGGGTGACACTGAGATAACCCCAACTATTCTGCTGCTTCTAAGATAAAACGATATGTTACAGTAAAATACACAACTACATTTAAAATTCTTTCTGAGAAAATGAGCAGTAATTCACTGCTAAAGAAATTCCACTGACTTCATAAGCTGTTAAGGCATGAGTGGTCTGTGAAAGAATGCCACTAGAAATCCAAGAAAATCCTGTTACTTAAATATTTCATCACAAGTTATTTGTTATTGATGTGACAGTTTTCATAGTTAGCACAGCAAGCTAACTCATCCAGCAGCACTAAAATGTCCTTTTCTAGAAGAGACCCAGTCCTCACGTGTGAAAGGCATTTCAGTAAAACGTGCAGACGTGAGGGTGCACACACACGTACAGTCACAAGTACTTTTTAGTAGCAACCTTCCCCTTACCCTCGAGTCTTAGGGGTGAATTTTCATTAAACTGCCTGTCTCTAGTTTTCACTTTTTTCAGGAATTATTTACATAGTTCCCATTGTTTTAAGTTGGTTGAGAAGAGTCAAATACAGCTGTAGACTGAGACATGCATTTGACAGGGAGGAAGTACAGGAGGGGGTGCTGGGGAGCTGGTCACCATATGCTGGTTATGGTCTCAGGCAGAGCCCTTATGTTAAGGAAGCCTGGGGGCTCAGCTTCGTATTTGGACAATTTAGGAAGTAGTTGTATCTCCTAAACTCTCAACAGCATTACACAATTATCTTGGTATTTGAAGGAGCAGCAAAACTTCCTCTTCAGATGAAGCATCCCACACTGGGCAAAGCTTTAAACAGATCACCAGGTTTAGATAGGATGTTAACTCACATGTTGATCAGGTATGATAAATCCTGTCTTTGTATCTTTCCATGACACAAATAAAGTTAGTGTTTTTCTCTCTCTTTCACTCTTTGTTTAATCTGAGATGTTAACATTGCAAATTTCTGATTTTGAAAGATTCTAAACAGTTTTGAAGTTTCAGGCTACAGTTGTAAAATAGAGTTTTCTAAAGACAATACTCATTCTTTTGATAACCGATGAGTCAGAGAAGAACGTAGACACGGACTTCTTGCCTGTAAACTTATATTAATAGAACTTCCTTGTTTGAGAAAATTGCTCATAACTTCAAAAAGAGATACTGACCCAGTTGAAGTAAACACTCTCAAGTGCCTGCATATGACTAGTTTTGGAAAAAAAAGGTATTGATATTAGACATAGTTCAACTCAGCAGTGTATCAGAACAGCTGCAATGAACAGTGCAGCATTTCACGATGCTGAAGTGCACTTTAGAGCTTAATCCTGGCAAATGGCTTGGAAACAATTTTTGCAAAATGTGGAAAGATACAGTAAGGTACTCTGGGTTGCCAGATATATGATCTTTATGGACTATAACTTTTACTTTGGCTAGAATATTATGACAATTAAAGCAAAAATAAAATACCCTCTTAAGGAATTATGAGCTATCTAGTCATAACTAAAACAGATAGAAAATGTCTACGCTTAAATTGCTACTTTATTTGCATACAAAGGAGCAGGTCAAATTTTAAAAGAAGGTCTGACTCTCGACTGGGGTAGAGACCTTCACTGGAGGCAAAAAATGCAGCACTTCTGTAGTTTTATATTTTACCAAAGCACTGAGGCAAGCTTATAATTGCATGGAGGGGTTTCTCTCCATGCATCACTGAAATCAACGGGATGATGACTCAAAGCACTGGAAGGACTGGCCTGGCCTAGACGTTAAACCTAAGAAACCTATAGGAGAGAAAGGGAGGCACTCTCTATCAGAGAGTGTAGTGACAGGATGAGGGGCAATGGTTTTAAGCTGAAAGAGGGTAGATTTAGATTAGCTATTAAGAAGAAGTTCTTCACTATGAGGGTGGTGAGACACTGGAACAAGTTTCCCAGAGAAGCTGTGGATGCCCTGGAGGTGTTCAAGGCCAGGCTGGACAAGGCTTTGAGCAACCTGGGCTGGTCCCAAAGTGTCCCTGCCCATGGTGGGGGGGGTGGAACTAGGTGACCTTTAAGGTCCCTTACAACTCAAAGCATTCCATGATTCTATGATTCTGTGATTATATATAGCCAATCATACTGAGTTAAACACTTCCTTATATTATTGGTTGTATATTATTAAAAAAACCAACGTCCCATACTTGGGCTTCCTTTTTCTGTTTTTTAAAATAGAAATTAATACTCTATGGCATTCCATGTGATTCCATGGCTTGTAAAATCTCTGTTGGAAATCCTAAACATATGGGAAGGTCCTAAATAGAAAATCCTAATGACTATATTTAACTACATTTATATAACTGACACAGGAAAATGTTCCCAGTAATTTTCAAATCAAACTTTTAAAGCCAAGGAAAAGGGCACATAAAAACAGTGGTAGTAAGGAAACGAATTATATGCCTTTCAGCAAAAATTTGTTACCTGTCCTTAACGATGTATTACACATAATAATTCCTATACACATGTAGTGAAAAGACATTAAAACATGAGAACAGAAGAGCTAGGAACACAGAGAAGGTTATCTTCATTTGTTACCTTACGTGTAGCTCATTTCTTATGGAAAAGTGCTGCATGTCCCACAACTTGCGTATATCAGTGTGCCATAAAACTTTGGAATATTTTTATTTATTATTAACAAAACAAAATAGATTATTTTTTATATGGAAATGTCTGTAATTGAATGTCAAACTCCAGGGGACAAATGCTACAAAGAAGTTTAGGTCAGAGTTCATTTGAAGTTTTATAGAATGCAAAACTATTTTATAAACAACTGCTGAGTCACAAAAAATTATGTAAATTATATAGAGAACAAATTTATAAGATCAAACAGTTCATCTCTTGGCTATTACAGGATTGTTCTTTGCACTCTGCAGTACAAACCACTTCATTATCATCAAGAAGGGTGGTTAATATGCTCTGAATTCCCCTTACTACACATTTTGAATTTAAATGGATCTAACTGTCATGCCTAAATATTTTGCTGTTTTAGGTCAACTCCAAAGTGATTAGTGTCCTCCTCCCTTCTTTCCCCAATTTAATATAGCTTAAAGGGGCATCTTCAGGGAATAACACATACCCTTTTTGAGAATCCTGACATTTGATAGCAACTGTCTGCATCAAAAATACTTTACAGGATATGCTACATTGAAATTAATCAATGCTCTTAATTCAGTCATATTTAATGCCCTTTAAATATCCCTTGGGAGAAAATAAAATACCCATAAACACCTAAGAACATTTACAGATTGAAATAAACTTGCTTCTCTATGTAAACTTTTTTCTATTTTTTTTTCCTTTTTTTAATTTTTTTTTCCCCCTAGGGTTTTAACAGCTCTGAACCCTCTGGTAAACTGGATTCACATATTTTCTTCCTTTTTTCTCTGCAGACTTCTCTCCATTGTTTCTTGGGTACAAGACCCTCATTCCATCACCGAGGACTGTCTCATTTATTTTTCGATATTCCTGTTATTAATGCCAACAGATGTGGACAGCTGGGGAAAATCGATGCTAACTTCTTGTTTCTTCCTTTGTATCTCAGTCTCTTGGTTATTTGCATACATTGTCATGTAGTTGAGTTACAACAATGACTGTCCTAAATGGCACATTGCAGCAGATTTCCATGAATAACAATGACAAGCAGTGAAGGCTCACAAATGGCTTTATTTGCTAATTTGTAGTGTGGAGGTCAGATATAATGGAATCTGACCTTTGAGGGTAAGAGGAATTGCCCATATGCTGTTCCCAGATCCAGAAACAAAAGCTCTACACATAAAGTGAAACTATTGTTAAACTGCTGTTACATGGAGAACACTTGATTCTTTATTTCTTTGTTTATTCTGTAAGCCATTTTCTCAAAACTTGGTTACATTGGTGCAAATTGCAACCAAGATCTGCTCTAACTTGGAAGGTCTGTTTAGCTGAGATAAAAAACCTGGCCAAATTGTTATAGGAAATTCCAATTATTTTTTTCAGAAGCTAAAAGTAGTCAAGAATGGAAAAAGTCATTTATCCAAGATAAAATTAAAGTATTACAAAAGGTATTAATGTTTTGTTTGCTTTATTTGAGGAATATAATTACTTTCTCACTGGATGAGTATACTTTTACTGGTATAATTTCATTACTGAAGTAAAGCCCTTTCACAGAAGTAACAAATGCCTTAACAGTACAGATGCATAGAATTGTTAAGTTTCTACAGATAGGCTCTGTGAAAATATTTTTTAGTTTGAATTGATGTTAACAGGAACCCTGAAGCTCAAAAGAAATTATAGCCAACTAGCTGCAATACAGAATTGTGGATTTGGACATCAGTGGATGTTACAGTCAGTGAAATAACTATAATTATCAAACTGTGTCAATACTGAGGAAAAGACAAATAAATTCTAAAAGTTTTACAAAGCTAACTATAAGCTAGTTAACACTAAACTTGACTGAGAGTCACTTAAAATTCAAGAGTAATAAAGATGGATTTTGAAATGTTTGTAAACTTTTTGGTAAAGTATGCTGAAGTTATAACTTGATTTTGTGGTCTAAATAAGAAGTTGCTTTATTTTTTTACATTGCCTTAAATCGATCTTCAAGAAGGGGAAAAAATTATTGAAGTAATTTTTTTTTAATTACTACAATTATAACTCCTAAATTTTTACTCCTAAACTTTATACAGGCTATTATTTTGGTTGTTAGGAAGGAATCACTTGTTATAAAAAACTGATTTTGAATATGAAGGGTGTAAAATTGCATATTTAAATTTTAACATGGTTGATTTAGTCCTTATTTTTTTCTGAATAAGTTAATCAGAGTACCATTAGATTATTGTCTGTATTATTATATAGATTCAATTTTGGATTTAATATAATGAATTCAGATATCTCTGCGTCATATGGACAGTACTGGACTTTACTTTGTACACTACTAGTACAGAGTTTTTTCATGGTCTTTGGCTTAACTTTTTGTATTATGTATGTTAGGGTATGTGGACTTTCCTTTCCTTAGTATATTTTCTCCAGGGACAAGTAGAGAGATATAAAACTTGTCAGGTCTGTCCAGCATTTGGATCCCTTGGTATGAAAACTGCTTTTTCCAAGAAGCTTTTAAATTTACTTTACATGTACGGAGATATAATAGGGAATTCCTACCTCAGTCTAATGTTCTAAATATGAATGGGCAAATTTTGACTATTAGCAGCCTATTTGATATTGACATTAAATAAATCAGTGTTTAATAACGGAAATGACCCCATGCCACAGGTAATGCTTTGCTTGGTGAAGGTTCCCAGCAGATGCTCAAGCACTTGCATAATTGTGAGGGGCATAACACCCGGGATGAATTTGCTGCCATTTCTAATTAAGTTGCACGGCAGCGCTGAGAGGCAGGTGAGGGATATGTGCCATTTCGTATATGCAGAATGGAAAACAAACTGGTTAAAGGCAAAGGCCAGCCTAGGCTTTGTCTCAGGCTGAATGGGCCTCTGGGCTGCATCTCTGCCCGACGAAACAGTCATGGAGGCAACATGGCGGGTGGCGATGATACAGCCAGAGCCTCTTTTCTGTTGCTCTTTTGTACCTCATCCAAGGCAATGTTTTTATGAGCACTTTCAAATGAGAGGCAGACATTTGAGGGATTATCCTTGCTTGCCCTGAGTCTGAATTTCAGGTGTTGAATACCTGCACATCCTTTCCCTTTTCACCTGATGCTGGAGATGGTGACACAGGCTGTCCCCCTGCGGCCCATGGCAGGCCATGCTGCTGCAGTAGGTGGATGTGCCTTAAAGGAGGCTGCAGCCCGTGCAGGAGCAGGCTCCTGGAAGGAGCTGTGGCCCGTGCAGAGGAGCCCAGGCTGGAGCAGGTTTTCTGGCAGGATTTGTGGCCCCGCAGGGGACCCACGCCGGAACAGCCTGTTCCTGAAGGATTGTGTCCCACGGGAAGGACCCACGCTGCAGCAGTTCATGAAAGACTGTATCCCATGGGATGGATGCCAGGCTTCGTAATTTTGCAGAATCGTCTTTCTTTTACTAGACATTTTTTCAAGACGGAGGATATAAGTTAATTTGTAACATAGACTTCCTGTAAGCTGTAAGAGCTTCTCCCCACCAAAAGTCTACAACTTGGTTTCTTTGCCTGCATGAGACCCAACGGCAACTCTCGAAATAATCTCTTGTGAGGAAAGCAGATGTAGCTATTTAGAAATGAAAGAGCTGAGTAGCTTGTATCTATATTTGATTCTATGCTTCTAGACAGTTAAAAAAAATCCAAACCTGATGCTTACACTGTTAAACTTTCCCACAGTTTTACAAGAACTGACAAGGTCACAGCCTGAGGTAGTATGGTTGCCAGATGTCACGCCATTAGTTACAATCTTAGACAGAATAGGTGTAAGTAGGAAGAAGCAAGACTTAAAATAACTCATCATGTAACGTTTTTCCTGCCAATGCTCTTCTGACAATGTAAGCACTATTTCAGATTTCATAGTATTATGTGAATCTCAATATTTTTATTTAACAGAAGCTAAATTTTTAACTCTAATTATAATTAAGTGGAAATAAATGTAGCTATTTATCCTGCACAAGCTGTGTTTTTAATTATCAAGCTTTTCATAAGAGCCCTTGAACACCACAGATCCTACCAGTGACCTATGATTTCTTTGAACTGAACATTTGCACAATCACTTTCAGATATATTCATTATCCATTTCACTTTAATATATTGTGTTCAATAGAAAGCATAGGTTTTTTTTTTCAAGCAGAGGCAATATTATTTCAGAACACCTCTCTTACCTTTGAAAGTCACTTTCTCATACTGGGATGCACATAAATAAATCATTGCCTCACTTCATTGGCTTTTGATGCAAGTGTTCTACAGGTCATTCTTCACTGAATGAAAGCTATATATCTTTAGTAGCAAGCTTGGTAATGTCAAGCTGATGGTGGTTAGTCCTTATGAAACTTCCAGAGAGAAGCTGGAAAATTGCAAGTCATTTTCTACACTTTTGCTTTTGTTCAGCCTGTCTCTCCTGGACTGCGTATTCTTATTTCTCAAATAAGGTTTAATACAATTAACTATTTTACCTGCTGAAAGTTTTCTAGAAGTTACTCTTATAAAACAAAGTTATGCTTATTAAAACAAGTAGATGAAATTTTCCATAAGAAACTAGTAACGCAGAAAGAAGAAAATAACTTGTACAAAGAAATCAGTATATGTGGAAATATATATTTAATGTCTGTACAAAAAATGTTCTGTTTGCAAAAAGTGCTGCTCTTTATAGCGCTGTATTCAATTAATTGTTCGCACCTGCATAGATATGTAAAGGGATAAAAAAAAAACATTTAACAGTATCCTGACATACAGCTACTATTTCCCTCCATTTTGCATGAGAATGGTGGAGGCCAAGGTCTGACACATTTCACAGTGGGGCTAGTGCTGTTATGCCAGCAAACTCTGGAAAATACATACTGCCTAGTTTGGATCCGATGCAGCAAGGAATGCTAGTTTGGAAAGCAAGTCTGTAAATCATTGTACTGGACACCAAAACCACATCTAGCCATGGATGTTTAATCCAGCAAGGTCTATAAAAATATCCATTCCTCTTCCAACATGCTCTCCAAATCATCCTTAACCAGGCAAATGAGAAACTTCCAGCACCAGAAACAATAAAAATTGTGCTATTATTGATCAGTAAACCTAAACCTTGAAATAAGGAAATGAGCAGGACTGACTTTGTAACATTTAAAACTATGAAATATTATTGCTCTTTGATGTGTTTAAATCTGACAAACTATACGGAAGAGTGTCGTTCACCCTTACACAATAGACCATCGTAACAAATTCGGGTCAAAGTAATATAGAAATTATTGCATTGCCAAAAATAAAAAGTAAAGAAGAAAAGTCTTGTAAATAGACTGACCAATGTAATATGTTCAGCCTCATGGCAAAGGCAATAACCCATGTCCGAGACCCTAGCAGACCACTGCATGTAAGTAAATAGTTGTTCTATGCCAGTTTTCATATGGTGTTCATTAGAAAAACAAAAGAAGTGCCTCCAGCAGTTTTTCTTTAGAAGCAGACAATGCAGCTTTTGTCTTTTGAATCTGCAAAAGAGGGTCACAGACTGGAGAAACATCTAAGTTTCCCCTGTGAATTAATGATAGATAAAAATAACAAGAATTAAATATGTTTTGATTATTAGATGAATGCTAAAGTGTAAGTAATGCTCTATTAAATGTCATTCTTAGGGAAAAATGACCTTTTTCAGATGCATTGCCTATTTGCTTAGGGCAATTTTGCTAAGAAGCCTAACAGTAAATTATCATACACAAATTAAACTTTGATATGAAAGACATCCTTAGAGAGCTGGTGAGAAAAACCTGCATGTAAATAGTCACAATATGGTATGGAGGAATCTAGTTACTTACAGGATGGTGATAGGTGAAGCAGTATAAATTACTAGAGAAAAATAAAGTCACCATAGTGATTATCTTATGTGCTAGTAACCCGAAAGTTTTCGTGGCAAGGCTTACATTCACTTTCCATTGCACCAGTGACTGATTAGTAAATGATTGGCAAGAAATAGACTCTCTGCTAGTATCAACTAGTGTAATTTCACTGAAATTAATCGATTTTCATCAAAAATTAGTCACTTAGCATACTTCCACAAGTAGAAGTATCCACTTCCACGGAAAATCTGAAATCACTGAGCATTCCCAAAGGAGTCCTCCCCTGGCATAAAATGAGTAGTTAAAGATATTTTGACGTTTATGAATGAGGTTCCTTCTAGAATGCTTTATAGGATTTTTCCTCTAAATGCTTTAAAGCTCTTACCTGGTAGGGAAGACAAATTCAGGAACCAGAGCAGCAGTAGTCAGCTGAAAAAATACGCCGAAAAGCTGTGTGCCCTCTGCTGCTGAAGTGCTGTTGAACCTTGGTCAAAGCACAACACCTTCCACTCATGCTTTAGTTGTCTTCCCTATTCCCATCATAATATCTGTAAATCAGGGATTTCATGCACTCAAGACCCAAGAGAGTGAGATCTTAATCTCAGTCAGAGCCTGTGGGACTCAACTCCTTACCAGGAATGACAGAGCACAGGTACAAGGACAGAAATGCTCAGAACTGATAGAGTCACTAGTTTGAATTACCCCACACAGGCGTGAAGCGCCTGTGACTCATTTATTCTGCCCATACCACAACAATATAATTGTCCAGAAAATTCTAGAAGAATTTCTGAATTGGTCAAAACTATAGTTAAGCTTTGTGGAAAATTAAGAGAAAATT
>NW_010106640.1:0-853 GCF_000699245.1 Pterocles gutturalis | reverse complement strand
AATATGTTTCATTAAAAGTATATTTTCTCATTTATGTTTGTGGGCATGCTTTTTGCAGAGGAAATTTCACTTCCTACACTGGCAGAACAAGTGGAGTTTTTTTTCCCACTGTATAAAGTGATGCTTTATTAAGTGATTTTTTAATGGACTGGGAGAAAACAGGCAGAAAAGGCAGACATTTGCCCATAGAATTGGGATAAGTTGTAGCCCATGTTAAAGATAAGGAATGGCAAAGTAATGGGAAACTGGTATGGGAAACTCCCACTGCTGCAAAGTGAGAGTGAAGGTGTGTCCTGGTTTTGGCTGGGACAGAGTTAACTTCCTTCATAGTAGCCAGTGTGAGGCTGTATTTTGAATTTGTGCTGAGAAGAAGGCCGATAACATACTGATGTTTATAGCTGCTCCAGGATAGTCAAGGACTTTTCATCTTTTCTGCTGTGCCACTGTCTGCCAGTGTCTGCAGGTGCAGCAGAAGCTGGGAGGGAGCACAGCCCCAATTACTAGGATTACAACTTGGGTTTTGGATTGAGACCCAAAGTGGCCAATGGTCTATTCCATATCATGCATGCCATGCTCAGTGTATAGATAAGGATCTGTCCAGAAGTTCTCCCTCTCTCTCTGGGTCATCTCTCTCCGGGTCGCCCCTGTCTCGGGGTTATCTCACTCTCTCTGTTGGCTCTTGGTCTCTGTGATGCTCGGGCTCTTATCCCTTCTCTGGGAGTGCAGTTTCAGGACTCTCCCTGCTCCAGGATAATTAGCTGGGAATGGGTCGAGCCTTGGTCATTGGGTGGTGAGCAGTATCACTGTGTATCATTCCTTTGTAGATTTGTATATATTACTATTATAATTATTA
>NW_010106639.1:0-659 GCF_000699245.1 Pterocles gutturalis | reverse complement strand
TGGGGACAGTGGGGACATTGGGGACATTGTCCCCAGGTCACCTGTTGTCCCCAAGTGTCCTGGTGTCCCCAAGGGTCCCCTGTTCCCATCAGTCCCCATGGGTCCCTGTGTTCCCTTGTCACCTGAGTGTCCCCAGGTCACCCATTGTCCCCAAGGGTCCCAATGTCCCCAGAGTCCCCCCATCCCCATATGTCCCCAAGGGTCCCTGTGTCCCCAGGTCACCCATTGTCCCCAAGGGTCCCAATGTCCCCAGAGTCCCCCCATCCCCATATGTCCCCAAGGGTCCCTGTGTCCCCAGGTCACCCATTGTCCCCAAGGGTCCCAATGTCCCCAGAGTCCCCCCATCCCCATATGTCCCCAAGGGTCCCTGTGTCCCCAGGTCACCCATTGTCCCCAAGGGTCCCAATGTCCCCAGAGTCCCCCCATCCCCATATGTCCCCAAGGGTCCCTGTGTCCCCAGGTCACCCATTGTCCCCAAGGGTCCCAATGTCCCCAGAGTCCCCCCATCCCCATATGTCCCCAAGGGTCCCTGTGTCCCCAGGTCACCCATTGTCCCCATGGGTCCTCATGTCCCCTTGTCACCTGGGGGTCCCTATGTCCCCAGGGGTCCCATTGTCCCCAAGGGTCCCAGTGTCCCCATGTCACCCATTGTCCCCAGG
>NW_010106638.1:91399-93109 GCF_000699245.1 Pterocles gutturalis | reverse complement strand
ACAGTCAATTAAGGACAGTCACGGACTCTCACAGATAATGACAGACTATCACAGATTCTCACAGCTACTTACAGACAGAGATACTGACGGGCACTCAGAGCCATTCACCAACCTTCACACACAGTCATGGCCAACCAGATTACCCTTGTGGACACTGACAGACAGACATGGTGACTCAGGGATACTTACAGACACTCAGAGATATACACAAAGAGTCGCAGATACTCCTAGAACCCAGAGACAAACATAGAGGCACAAAGCCCCAGATACAGACATACGAAGAAGCATACACACAACCACTCTCGCAGACACACGCCCCCCGACACCCCCCCCACCCCAAACTCACCACTCTTCGTGCCACGACACGAGGAGTCTGTGGAGCTGAATGTGCTCAAGCCCTGGCAAGAATTTTCACGCATACCCAGAGCCTTTGTTTTGTATTTTATTGAATTTCATTTATATTAAATTAAAAATATATTTCTGACAGATTCATGTAACAAAAAGGCAGAAGAGTTTTCAAATTGTTCAGCTGGGATGAGCGCGGGTTGATGCAAGGTGGGTCACAGTCTACATTTGCCTGAACAAACAGATAAAGCTCTACCCCAGGGAGCGTGAGGAGAAACGCGGGACTGCGCACAGGGGTGAAAATAGAACCACACAAAGAGAAGAGCCACAGGTTTCTCCCCAGCCTCCAAACAAGACAAAAGGGGAGGGAAGGAAAAAAAGAAAAAAACAAGAAAACATGAAAAGAAGGGAAATTATGCTAAAATATGTACCTAATATTAACCCAGGTCAGTAAGTATTTTAACAGTGCATAATCCTCAATAGCTAAAATATGAGAAACGAAAGGTTAAAGTAACATTACGCCACACACCATTGGCATACCCTACTGTGTAAGCAAGTGCAGAACGTCTGAACACACCACAACAGTGCTAAAACATAGAATCACACAGAATGCCAGAAATGGTACTTCCAACCAAAACTGGAGGATGGGAAAGGAGAGAAAGAAAAGGGGGGAGCAGCTTAAATCACAAGCAAATTACCTATATACAAATCAACCCTAAGTACAATTATGTTCCAAATAATGGTGTCCACAAGGAAAATAAAAGCAACATTATCCTTATTTACAAACGCAACTAGCTGTGTCTTTAACAAGCTATAAAAATACTATTCACATTTTCAAAGTAACATACAGTAGGTTTTGTATTTTTTTTTTATTTTTGTTTCAGAAAGGCAGCTAACTCTGAATGCACCGCTTTGCAAGAAATGAATGTCTTCCCCAACACGCTGATGCTTCTCTTCTCCTGAAGGTACTTCATAAGGCAGAAGTATCGTCATTTCATCTCTTTGCACTTTGAGAACAGGGAGAATCGGCTAAAACCCAGACCCAACCCCATCGCTGCCTCTTGCCCACCTCCTGGCAGGTGACGGGGCTGGTTCCTCCGGGAAGTGCTGGGATGGGCTGGCTGCAGCGAGCGCAGCCCGCAGAGGGGGCCATCCCCTGCGCCGCGAGCAGGGCACTCGCAGGAGCTCGGTGCTATTCCTGTGTCACCTCCCAGATGAGGCTCAGCCTTTGATTTTGAGGGGACAGTAATGTCATCCTCCGGGCCTGGGAATTTGAATCTCATCAGAAAATAAAAAGTTGACAGTTCAAAACTGCCAGGTCAAGAAACACATTTTGGAGATGTCTGGTTTTAGAAAGAGACTTTC
>NW_010106638.1:90843-91275 GCF_000699245.1 Pterocles gutturalis | reverse complement strand
AGACCATTGTGAAAAACATATGAAATGTGTACATTAAAATGCTATAAAAAAATTACAATTTGTGTTTTCATTGACCTGCAATTTCCTCTTAACATACCCCACCGTAAAAAGACAAGTACCCAGCGACTCCTTTTTGTCACAGGAACAGTGGATTGGTGCATTCAAAGTTAGCTACCCCTTACACAGCTGCTCAGTTAATATCGACCCATTTAACAGCAGAACCAGTTTATGCTACATATGTCATAGTACCTTACCTCAAAAGAACGGCAAACATATCTACAATTATAAAATACCATTCACAGTTTATTACTGTGGTTATCCCAAAAGGGTTTAGTCTTCGGAGCGCTGTGGACAATACAGTGTTTTCTCCCTAAGAGGGCTCAAAGGTCAGGCAGGGCACAGTGACGGCGGCGCTGTGGAAATCGAACTGCT
>NW_010106638.1:73270-90812 GCF_000699245.1 Pterocles gutturalis | reverse complement strand
CGCCGGGGCCGCGGCAGCGCCAGCCAATGGCTTGATGCACGTGCGGTCACCCCTGAGCCATCAGCAAGACCATGCTGCGCGGGAATGCGCCTGTGCCCTGATGGTTTCATCCATGACGCATCTGGAGCACGATTTCATGGCTTTTTATTGGGGAGGGGGGGAGGACTGGGACGTAATTCCTCACACTGTGTAACACCTTACAAATTCCCCCTCAGAACGCCTCTCTACCAAGGTCCACAAAGCTCTCACTCAAAATTAAATGAAAAACAACCCAGCTCTGACTCCTTTTGCTTCCTAATGGGGATACCGTCCTTAGGACTCCCCCTCACACTTTTCCTGGCTTATTGGCACAGACCCCAGACAGAGGATGCCTTGGGTGGAAGCGCCTCTTCCGTCCGGCTCTGGTTAGGAGATGCGCTTGGCTGCAGGTCAAGCAAATCCCACCACCATCGCTCACACCTGAACACCCACGAGCTTCCCCCAAAAGGGGCTCTGCATCTTCCACAACTACAAGCAGACCCCAGCTGTCGGCGCAGTACCGCTGACGACAGGCTTACCTGTCAGGAATTTCCCCTAGAGCAACGAGCCTACCGGCGTAACAACACACTAATCCACACAATGGTACAGCAATATGACCTTGTGCTAAAACAAAATTAAAGGTAGAGACAAGTGATTTTTGGAAATTTTAGAGTGGTGCTTCTAACCACGGAGCTTTATTTCTGTTATTTATTCACAATCTGAAAGCCCCATTTGTAACAGTGACCTTTTCTACCTGTGTAAGAAAGGGCCAGAAAATGAGAGACGGAATCTTGCAAACACAGTGACGCTGCACAGAGGCTGGCCTGTGGGATGACCGCTGCTCCTTGCACAGGCTGGAGCATGAATATTACAGCCAACCAACCCCACTGCGCACAGCATTTGCTTTCTAAAAAAGAAAATTTGAACCCAAATCCAAGATTTTATACAACAATAAGTGAGCTGTTTTGTCACCACCAGAGGTCTAAGATCCATAGGAATGAGAAAATCACAAGTGACAGAGCTAGAAATGAACAGGTGCACAGTCTTCATGCAACTGCAAGTAACAACACCTTTTGAAAAATATTCGCCAAAGGGAACTCAAGGTGACACTGTCCCCTTTGAGGTGCTCCTCAAGAGCCAAAGAGGTGACTGATAACCGGAGGCCTGGCTCTGGTTCATGCTAAAGCCTCTGTTCCACCAGCCTCCCTTAAGCTAAACACCCTTCAAAGCAGGTAAGTACCTGCAACCAGGGTGGAAGCCCCGATACGCCAGGTGTGCAAAGTGAGGGAAGAATCCATCCCAACCAGTGAGCGATGGCCCAGTTGTCAGTCCCTGGGTCATTTGTGTTACTCCCATTCCCTCCTCCCAAAAGGGTCGGCAGACAGCGAGTAGGAGTGGCCGTGGGTGCTGCAGCGGCTGCTACCCTTTGCGTACAGACCCCAGGGTGCACAGAGCTCCCAGGGGAAGCGATGCTGACTGGGATGCCTTCAGTTATCCTGGGGAATTACATGACCAACCATCTAATTCTGATTTGTGCCCAAGCCTCCTCATCTCCTGGGCAGTATAAAGGAGCCCAAATAATCCCTTCATTCCTCTAGCTGCTACCATGATGCAGGACAGATACACAGAAGCCCCATCAGAGAAAAAAACAAAACAAAACAAAAAACAAAACAAAACAAAAAAAAAAAGTATGTTCTTTAATATCTGAGTTTCCCATTTAGGTCCATCCTCAGAAAAAGCCCCAACCCCACACTGTATTTCTATGCTGACTTACCTCACACCTCGTACTCTTCGCCGGTACTGCCCCACTGTATCCATCGCTATGGAAAGAATGGATCCACAGGCAGGGCCAGGCTGGCCTTTCAGAGCTGCTGTTTTCTTTGTTTCTAGGCTGTGACTGGGGGTGGCTGAGGGTCAAGTCCTTCTCAAATCTTTAGTGCAAAAAGGAACTGGATCGGCGGCATGTCCACCGACTGCCCTGCCCCAGCACCGCATCTACTCGAGCGCCCTTCACACACCGCCTCTGGCTCACCAGCTGGGGACAGGAGGGAAAGGTACTTCCCCATTAACCCAGGAAATGAATGGAATGAGATCCTTGCATACGATTCCTGCAGTCAAGAAACACATTTTCTACCAAATAACTGGTACCACCAAGATTACACAACTCTTCTCTGTACAAAGGATTTCAGGGCTCAGCTTAAGGTACCTGAAACACACGGTAGCTCCTACTGCTGGTGCTCACTTGAATTTATTTCCATGGCTTGCTACCTGGGAGAGATGACCTGTCTGAAAGCGAGTTGAAAGTGCTACGTCTGAGTGAACGGCCATGTAAGAATCCCTCCTGGCTGTTTTGCAGAAAAAGAAAAACTTGAAAAGAGATGAAGAAGGAAACTTAAAAGTAGTTCGTTTCAGTCAATTATGTCGCAGCAAGTCAATCAGAGCCAGCATCCACATCTGTTTGAAATAACCCTCAGGTAGATAATAACATCTGAGACAAGTATCACTGAAAGAGATTAGGAAAAAATAATCTGTTGTTCTCTTTCATTTACCGTGTTGCTTTGTGCCTTGGACAATGGCTGATACACACTCAGGTACCTGCTCTTGAAAAATTACTCACTGCTCTTCTGTCACACAGGCTACGATAAGGGAAAGGAAAACATTTACGAATGGGAGACTGCATTATAAAATCCATGAAAACTGACAGTGCTGTGTACAGATACCATTGTACAGCTAGAGAATTAATTACAGCCAGCCAAGGTATTTCTGACAATGCTCTCACCTACTGCTTTGTGTTGACAAAATGCACTTTGTATGTGGAAATATCTGCTTTTCCCCAAAACCTGTGATTATCCATTAAAAAGCCTGACCCTCATCTTTCACATCATCATCAGCTGAATGTTTTCCACCATTTGGCCACATGCATTTGCCCCACTTCTCAGCAAGCCAGCAGCTATACCCAGTAAGGCAGATAGGCGAGTTAGGGCCAGACAGGTATTTCTGCTGATCAGATTAAAGCAGCCAAACCGTTCTGCTCGCAGTTTTGCATTTTTCTTTAATCATGGTTAAACTTTCTTTGGCAAAGAGACACAAAAATCAGCCAAAGGAGCTCAGAGGCACTACCCTTGCAGAGGAAACGCGCACATTTACGGGCTGTGTTCGCAAGACCACTGTTCTACTGGGGAGAAGGAACCGGTTAACCGGATGCTTGGCACCACGCAGGCCCAAGCACTGCACAAGGTGAACTATGGGCACGGCAGGAAACGTAAGGGCCATTTCTGGCAATTGCAACACAAACCAGAAGCTCAGGAAAAAAAAGAAAAAAAGCAGCTCATTTGTGAAACTGCAGTCTGTTGAGTTTTCCATCAACATAAATTACTGAGTTCATTAGCCTTCTGCTTGCTCTCTGCTACTCAAGACACAGCCAGCACAGCTCAGCCGTAAGGTAGCCTCTGTCCTGGCCCTCGTGCTGCCTCACTTCAAGAAACCTCTGCATTTCCACACTTCTTAATATACTACATCACACCCACAGTCAACAAGTAAAATGAATAAATAATTCAAGTGTTGTAAGAAATAAAATGTTAAATTGTTAAAAGCCACGATTACTTACACGTTGACTATTTGCCGGGCTCGTTTCTAACACCGGTACTGCTTAATGACCAGAGAAACAAACAGGCCTCACCTTCCGTTAGCAGCTACATCCCAGCACCATCTCGCCCGGGTTTGGAGGTGTCCGTGCTTCTGCCCCAGCAGCCTTTGAGTGCACCTCTTGGAATTCAAACACCTAAGCTGTAGCAGGATTTTATTTTATTTTTTTCTCCACTAGGAGTTACTCTGTTACAAGACTTGTTCAGGGACAAATCAACCCTTCTCCACCTCCCTGCCTAACCCAAGCTGGTTCTGTGCTGAAACAGGACATCCACAGTCCTGTGCCAGTCTTTGTCCCCAGGCAGCTCAGCAGTTGCGTCCCAACCTGGCAGACCTTTCCTTGTGCATCAGACAACACTGTGTGCACTACTGCTGGAGCAGGGTCTGCAGGACCTCATGCCACCCCTCTGCATGCCCCTGCCCAACGCCTGCCTCTGTCTCCCGCCAAGACCATGAGGAGTTACGGGGGGGCACCAGGAAGAGGTGAGGCCTCTCAGACGCCCAATGTGTTTGTTACCAGCTACCCCACTTCAGTGGGCTGCTGGTCATTTTGTCCTGCCACCACAAACCACCTTGCTACCACTTGACCCAACATCTCCTTGCAATAGTTTCAAAGATCTGTATTTGTTCCTGCTGTTTGCAGACTCTTCAGCTATGTAATCGGTTTACAGGTTTAATATCCTCCCCACAGCTGGTTCAAGCTGGCCTGAACATGCCTGATGCAGAAACAGGCTGTTGGCTGAATCAGCCTTGACCTGGTGATTATCCACAAATTGGTGCTCATCTACAAGCATGATAACCACCCAGGTTTGAAATCTCTTCATACCTTTGCCAAGCTGACCCTCAGCAACCAAGATCTATGTAACTATCGCTTGTTTCACACCCCTTCCTCTGCTTCCCTACAATTAAAGGTGGCAATCCGTCCAGATGGCAGGACTCTGGAGGGGCTTGATGCCATTTTGGACCACTGGTTGTTGCTGGTTTCACTGCCAGGTTAGGTCACCCCAAAGATTTCGACTATAACAGTACTGAAGGGCATAAACTGAATTACTGTTGTACCACCTAAGATGGCCACCCATCAGATATTGTTTCTTCCCCTTTAAAAGCCTTGATGGATAGAGACACAGGCAGATCTTCAAAGGTACTTAAGATTTGTGGTGGGAACTAGGTACGCAAATGCTCTTACACACACGGGTCTTGGCACATCAGGAGCAAGCCATTAGTGTCCAGGCCCTTACGCCTCCCTTCCCAGATCCATCTGCCTCAGGTTGCTAAAAATGTCCATAACTCTGGCTGAAAGACAATTCCAAAGAGAAGCAGGCTGGGTGGTGGGGGTGTCTACCTAAAAACTGAGGTTGATGAAAGCTGAACTAAGTCCAGGGAGACTGACTCATACTTATTTACATTTTTCACTGAAAGTTCTGCAAGTCATGCACGTTTTGACTTCTCAAACCTCATATGCACCGTCTTCTGTGCCAGAGTAATAATCCTTTTAGAAAAAAATATTCTGTACGATGCTGCACACGAGAGCAAGGCATTTGTCTCCTCCGATCCCTTTCAGGGCTTGCTCTGCTGTCGTTCATGTGGCAGCAGTACAAGCTGGTCACTCTGTCACTGTATTCTCTGAAGCAGTCAATGCAACGGCCTCGCAGAACTGGTAGACATTGTTCCAAAGACTTGATTTGCTTCATTTTGGCATTTCCACAGTCATCCTTTACATACAATTCATTTAATTTAAAATTATTATTTTGTATTTTGCTGGTCACTTCCATATTGCTTCATTCAAAATCCAGAAAACAGTTCAAATGAAATCAGAGCTTAAGTGCAAACTAACTTTCCAGTGAACTGCTATGTGCGTTTTCTCCAGTCCAGTGTCTGTCTTCCAGTTTAAAGGACCCTTCCCACCACCACCCCACAGAACACCAGTGGACTTCATAACCCATCTCAAACTCTCCAGTTCTCCATCTTGTCCTCAGTGTTGCCTGACAGCATCCCCAACTCCCTTCACGATCATGAAGAAGAAAGAGGGAAGAATTTGTTTGGGTTTTTTTATGTGTCTAGTCAGCAGGTATAAAACAGGAAAGCAAAGCTTTTTGCATACAAATCTTGGTTTATGGGCCTGTCTTTTAGCTTCAAAAAGAACATGTTGGAAGTGTGGTTTTGTTACTCTCTTCTGAACAGGTTTTTGTGTTTAAAGTGTTTGTCATGTTGGCACATATACAAAAATGGTCATGTCGTTTACCAGTTCTGAGCTGGAGTCTCTGTGGTTAGGAATTGGCACAAAATCATGGTGTGGCTCAGAAGAAGGGTTTAGCCATACATTAGAGTCACATCATAATTTCTTGGAGAGCCATGAGGAGGATCTGAACGATAATGAAATCTAAGTTAGCCATTTTCCATTGCTGGGATAGAAAATGTTAGAGAAAGAAATTGGATTCTCAATCTCAATTACTATGCTATCACACATGATATAAAAATTGTCCATTTTCCCCCCTAATGGAAACTGCACTGAGATTTCCAGGAATGCTGTGCAGACTCTCATCAATTCCTGCGGAAAGAAACAGCCTCTCTGTGGCTCTCCCTACAGTGTGAGGGTTGAATCACTAAGAACTAGCTCGACAGCAGGCAACACTGCCACTGGCCTTTACTGGTACTGTCTGGCTTCTCCGACCGTCCGACCCTCCAGATCTGCGGAAAGTGAGAAACGCCACGTTGTACACGCCTTCTTTCAGTCTCTTTCCTTCCTTCCAGGTTCCCAACCCAATCTGCAAATGACTCCAAGCCATCCTTTCACTTGGAAATATCAAAAATGAGTGAACTGGCAAGAAGAGGAAGCTCATGGGAGAAAGAAAGGGAGGGAGGGAAGGAGGGGAGAGAGAGAAAAGGAGAGTGAGAGAGAAAGAGTGAGGCAGCTAGAAGGGGTTGCCTTTCCACTTCTGTAAGACTGCGGCCACTACACCACTGTATTTCGGTGTCTGTAGGGCGGCGGGGGCAGCACAGTGCCAGGTTTCAGGGAGAACTCAGAGAGGTATTCAGGATTCTCTGCCACGATGGGCCGGATCCGTCCGTTCTGTTTGTAAAAGTATTTTGTGCTGTACTCTTGCAGGTAGTCCGGGTGCTGGAGGGTGCTTCGTGGGGGCAGGCTGTGATTCCAGTAGTCTGGGTTGTCAAAGGCCTTCTTGGCTTTCTCCGGCAAATTGTTCTTCAGGTACTCGGCATTTTCCAAGGTGTTTGCAAAAGTGTTGAGGTACAATGGCTCATTCACATACTCATCCTCTGCTTTGGGCTGCCCGTTCACAGCGTTGTGATACTCTGGGTTGTCCACAGCTTGGAGATCTCCATTCTTTCGTCGAGAGACAAATGGGTTCTCTTCCACTGGGTTTAGGTAATCTAAGGAAACATTAAGAATAAATCAGCAAAGAGATTCATCCGTGTAGCAAGCATCATGTGATCCACCTGTGTAGCAAGCATCATGTGTGTATTACTACGAGGCTGTACCAGAAAGGAGCACTTGGACTTGTGCATCCTTCCGCTCCAGCCACTCATTCCAGCAAAGCTGGAAACTGAACTACAGCTCTCACTGAGCCATAGCCATGTCCTTCATTTGATCCTGGCCTTCCTCTCAGAGTACCATCGGCAGAGCCAAACACATCGAGTGACTTCTGCCTCTGCTGCCGACTCTTTGTGCAACCTTGGACGTATCAGTCAAACACTCTGCTCTGCAGTCTTTCCATCAGAAAGCTCTATAGAGATCTTAGTTAAGCCTCTCTGCACAAACACCATCCCCAAGGGCTAACTTCTAAGACAGCTTCATTTCTAACAGAACAATTTGTCAGATTAAAAGCCTTCCATCCCTGAAGGACAAAGGGCCTCGAAGCACTATGAAAAAAAGTATTTAAATGATCCCTGGAAAGGGTACAAGGGAGCCTTACATCAGCTCCAAAACAGGACTTGGAGCAGGTTACACTTGCTTCAAATTACTTTCTGTGGATTAACACCACAAAAAATTGTAGCTGAATGGCAGAAAGGTTTTAAGGTGTATGGAGCTTGTGTGGAAAGCCAGACAGGGAGTGGGGAGGGAAGAGAAGGATGCCAACACAAGTTCTCCATTTCCAGTGGCATGGCTGTGGTCATGGGCTCTGGAGACACCTCCATACGGGCCCCTGCTTGTTACAAGAGGGTGGCTTCAGCTCTGTTTTTATCTAGGACAGGGCCAAAAAACTATTAAATGCAAAAGTTCAAGACTTAGCAAGTACCTCTGAACACATAGCTGAAACTTCACTGAATACGAGGTGAATGGGCACATACCCCCATACCAAGAGCACAGTGGGAACTTTTTTTTTTTTTTTTTTTTAAGCAATGACAGCCAAGCTGTGCTTTGATTTGAATCCCCCAGCTGACAGAGAGCATGCTGCACTGTGGCCACACTGTCTACGCCCAGTGAGAACAAAAGAGACGCTTTCTCCTGAGCTGCTCCTACCACATCCCTGTGGGCTCAGGTAGCGCCTGAGAAGTGTTAAGCTCCTGCAGAACTTGGAGGATGCCCAGGGCAAACCTGTATGTGAAGACAAGCCTGGGCTCACACTGAAGCAATGCACAGCATGAAATCTCTCATTAGAAGGGTGGCTGCTGAAGTGTAGGGCCACGAGCGCACCCCCCATGAGCACACCCCCACAATTGCTACTGCTGTGGGTCAAGCCTCAGGACTCCCTCCATTTCCACCATGTAACACAAAGGGTAAGTGGTTTCCAAATTCTGAAGCAAACTCAGTAAATACTTGGCATTTACATTTGCATTAATTAATTTCTTTAAAGCTAATGTAAAGGTTTGAAAGCAAATTACTAATGACACATCCCCTTACATGTAAATGACTGCTGTCACTATCTAAAATGGAAGAAAGAAATGATAGTAAACTGGGAAGCATAGGACTCTGAGCTGTCACAGATTGAGGCAAACTTCACCTTGCATGATGGTCTCTCTGAAGCACATCTTGTTCTTTCAATTCTGAACTTCTCCTGGGTATAAAATGCCAACTCCGTGTATTGGCTCTGTGATATGTTCAACATGACATTTACCAAGCACAATGCCGTGAAGACAAAGAAGATCAATAAACAAAACGAAGTGGAGACTACGGCTGGCCAAAGATAGATCCTTTTCTTGGAAATAACTGAATTTTTTGTTTGGATAAGAAGGGGGTTTGGCTTTTTTCATTCCTCTGTCTTGCTGTTTCCCAGAAAGAAAAGTTAAAGGGGAATTACCAAACTTGACATTTTGCCACATTTGAGCTTTTAAAGTAGTAAATTAAGCAAATTAAAATGAATCCCCATGCAAAGAAACATCAACCAAGTCAGAATGTTTCAACCTTGCTGGGTTACTCAATAAAGCCATTTTTGGTGAAAAGCTGCTGATGTAGAAAAAGAGAGAATGCAGTCATACTAGAACATGAGCTTCTCTGGAAAGACAATTTTTTACCTGTTTTAGGTTTGTCTCGCATCGGCGTCATGTACCCGTCCTCATCCAGCTCTCCCCTGACAACCCGCTCAGGTATGAAGACTGTGGGATCGGCGCTGTACCTCTGGGTGCTGCTGTCCTCTTTTGCCAGGGTTGACACTTGTTTTCGTAGTGTGCCATTGCAGCAAGTATCTTCAAAGATCTCTGCTGTGGCCCCTTGAGCAACTGGGGCTTCTGGTATGATGCAGCCAGGAGCTCTGTACGGCATTGGCACTTCTGCAGCATAGCCACCGTCTCTATACACAAACTGGTTCTGTTGAAAAAGAAATGCATGCATGAGAAAGGAGGCTCCAAAGGGAGAGAAGGTTCAACAGCAAGTCAGCTCTGTGGCTCCTGCACCTTCCTGCCACGTTCACTCAGAGATGTGTTTCACCAGGCAGGAGAAGCCTCGCCCATCCTGCAAACTGCTGTGCTTCCAGCGCTGCGGGATCAGCAGTAGCACAGGCTCTGTTGTGTACTGGCAAAGCATCCACGCATGAGAAAGGAGGCTCCAAAGGGAGAGAAGGTTCAACAGCAAGTCAGCTCTGTGGCTCCTGCACCTTCCTGCCACGTTCACTCAGAGATGTGTTTCACCAGGCAGGAGAAGCCTCGCCCATCCTGCAAACTGCTGTGCTTCCAGCGCTGCGGGATCAGCAGTAGCACAGGCTCTGTTGTGTACTGGCAAAGCATCCACATCCCCAGTAGTGCTGAGCTGGCTTCCCCTCCCAGGGAGGCCCTGCAAACTGCTGTGCTTCCAGCGCTGCGGGATCAGCAGTAGCACAGGCTCTGTTGTGTACTGGCAAAGCATCCACATCCCCAGTAGTGCTGAGCTGGCTTCCCCTCCCAGGGAGGCACCATCGCTGCAGCGAGGGGAGCAGGGAAGCAAGCTGGGCTGGAAATGGGGCTAGAAACGGGGCATGAAAACTTGTCTCCTACCTAGACATGTAGAGGTTGGATATACACTGCTGCAAGAGGCCAACGGAGTATCTCCTCCTCTATTACTCTGGCAATCCTCCCTAACTTCTGAACAGAACCCTCAAACCTCATGTCAGAGAAATCTCCTTCTGCAAAGGGGTGGAGGACATTATGATCTCTGAACTCTGTTTATTCCTGGGGTGCCTACTTTCAGGGTGTCCCATCACATAGTCACCCAAACGCTATGTAATTCCATCAGGTAGTGCATTTCCGGCTGGTGAATGGTGTTCGGATTGGTACCTCAACTCAATGGTTCAACTCAACCTACCATTTTCATTCTTAGCAAGGGCGTGCAAGGAAATTTCATCATGACCTACAAATAGGAAGGAAAAACGTACAGATGCATCTAAGCTTGCTACCTACATGCTTTTTCAAAAAAAGTTGGCAATTGGTAGAATTTCGAGTGTGGATCCACAGAGCTTGCACGTGAGTCCAGTCTGAGTGTAGAGATTCTGATTATTTGATTCATTCACTATTGATTTTTGGGCCATTTATGTAGGAAAAAGGGGTTTGAAACAGAAAATACATAGTGAAGGAAGGAGGAAAACCTAAAGGATGAAGGTTGAATGTGAAATACTTACTCCTGACATAGGGGTGTAGGCAGGAGGAGGGCTGTGTCCAATTTCACTCTAATAGGAAAGAAAAATGGAATGATGGATACGGAATAAGAGGTCACATGAATGAAACAAGTCACATGAGCTGCATGAGCTAATGAGGAGAAACATGCACATCAGTTAGATTTCCTAACTGAATCCAAAATTCAAAGAATTCAATCATGGCAAATGTCTTGCCAACATCAACAAGCTGTGTGCTCACCAGTCTTAGGGAGGGCTACTGAGTTCCTCTAGCTGGCTAAGAGCAAGTGCCATGTACACCTGCTGACAGCTGTATATCCTGCAAATGTCTCCCATCTAATTTATGGAAAGGCAGATTGTACAGAAAGAAGGACAGACAGTGCACTCAACTTCAGAGGAAATACAGGGCAGGAGAAGTGCAGAAAGTGTCTAGCTCCAAGCCAAGGCTTCCCTTCCCAGGGAAAAAGCGGGAGAGGGATAACCAGGAGGGCAGGAGGGTGCAGGACTGGCATTAGACTGTCACAGCTTAATCATCACAGGAAAAAAAGCCCCTAAGCTTCGGCAAACCCAAACAGCACAGCAGCTCATGGGTTTTTTAGACTCCAGTGTGCCACACTCCTGCTCTCAACATATATCACCCTCTCCAACATTACCTCTGTATCACAGGCTAAGGGGTTCTACTGAGAAGTCTGGAGGTTGTCCACCAAAGCATCCATGCAGTGATCTTTGTTTTGATACTGCTTTCTGGAACTGTCTTACACTGCCCTGTGGACCTTGAACTGCTGTAACATCACCAGCACAGCAGCTGCATTTATACCTATTACTATCACTCAAAACCAGACTGTTTTCCATTGATGTAATGCTGATTTTTGGAGGACAAGAAAAATAAAACAAAGAACTCTTTATTTTTCATGTGTTTTTCTACTGCCAAAATGTTATTTTTTTGAGACTACAAAATCAGTTCTTCATAATTACTTTGTTTCCCATTTTGTTTCAAAAACTTTATTGTAATTCCCTTACCTCCTAGTTGGGGGAGAGAAAAAGCCAGGGTTTGAAAAACAAGGTCTAAACGGGAGATAAATTAGAAGGAAAACCCACTGCCTTAGGAAAGAGGTATAACCACCCTGAGAACACTCCCCTTTAGAAGATATTTCATTCATCAAAATCTGTTTCAAAAAGATATCCACACCGAGAAACATCCCGAAATTGAAAGAAAAGACTGCATGCATCCTCACATAGTAAGGATCGGACAATCAATCTTTCCCTTATAAACTTCTTGCCAAAACATCAGGGTGAAGATGATGGTCACTGACAAACGTCTTACTTTACAAAGGAACGGTCTGGGTTTAAATACCTACATCAGGAAAAACCTTAAAAATAAACAAACTTTTTAAAATGCATGCTGTCTGTCTGGAGTCCCTTTCCTGGTGACCAGTAATATGTTCATTTCCTTCTATTTGAAATATCCTGCAGCCATTTGCTTACTCAGACGTAGCACCTTGTGTTTGAGGTGTAAACATGGTGATGAGTCATAGTTATACACTCTTCTCCATCACCATGAATTAGTCCTTATTTAGACAATTTATGACCTAAAAAAGGCTCCAGGTTGCAAATCACAAAGTGCAGGAAAACCTCTGTTAGCTGAACTGTCTATGTGCACCGTGTGTTAGCAAGGCTTGAGGGATTCTCTCTGCAGTCATTCTTCCCAGGGAAACTGGGTGCTAGAAGGAAACATGGGAGAGGTCTATCCCATGGTCTAAGTGCCAGTGCCCTGGGGAGGAGAAGGAAATGGCAGCCCAAGCACACAGCAGAGGAGTTGGGAGGCTTGCAAGAGAAGTGGTGCTGGAGGAGCTGGCAGCAGGGATGGTCAGGAGCCAGGGAACAGTGGCTTGCAAAGACACAGAGGGCAATGGCAAGTGAGAGAGGCTGTGGGGTGCAGGGAGGAAGAAAGGGCTGGCATGTGACAGGAGGCTGAGCAGGAAGGGAGAGATAGCAATAAGACCTAAACGTGACAGGGAGAAATGGGAGGCACAAGGAGAAAAGATAGTCTACGAGGACAAAAGATAGTCTTCGTCTCTAGACAAAAGATAGCTGTGACCGATTTCACTAAGCTTTCGTCAAATTGCTCGTCACGTTTGAAAAGCACAGCTCGAACTTAAGGCCCAGGCCTGGAAGCAGCTTTGGCCTCTCTGACCCAGCTATGCCTGCCGACAGCTGGAGCACCAAGGATGATGCTAACTGCAAAGAAAGTGCCGTCTAAGGTAGCACAGAAAGAGATGGCGGAGCGCTTGGCTGGATCAGCCTGGAAGCTTCAGTGCTGCTCCATCTGCGCGTGGTCTTTTTCTCTTATTTAGGACAAGTGTACTCATACCCAGAAAAACAACAGCCAAGGAAAGGTTCACAAGAAGGGAAGGAAGAACCAAAGCCAGCAGTTGCCTGTCTGAGATGATCACAGTAGAAAGAGATCATAACAGATTCAACAGAGGTTAGGGAACAGACATCAATACACGCCAGGATACAGACTGCGCAGAAAGCCTGTAACTTGTCAGTCTTCTGCAAAAGGCTTGTTTGGGACAATTGGGAAGGTCCCTTTAAACAGGTAACCCTTTGGAAACTGGTGATGCTCTGATTCTGAAGGTCAAATCCCCTCTGACCCCCCTTCACCTTTCTTTGGTACCACAGATTTACTGTCAACTTGTAATACCACATGGGCAAGGACAGGTTATAACCCAGAAATGTGCTAGACCAACAGATAAAAACCATCCCCTTGAGCCTGCCAAATGCTACTTTGAAGTCTTAGTGATGGCTCTAGGATGTTGCACTGCAGCAGACTTAATCTGCTTTCTCCCTGCCCTCCAGTCTCGTATTTACTTGAATTCAGGGAAGCTTTCTGGCTGCTCCAAAAAGATGGAGAAGGAAAGATTGAAGACAGGTAAGTAGTAAGCTATGGTTCATGGAAGGTGGTGAGGATTTAGGCAAACTGATGATTACAGATTGGATCCAGAAAAGAAACACACAGTGGTTGATTGCAAAGTCAACGCAATTAACAGTGAGAAATCCAAAGCTCTGCAGGGAATCCTCTGCCTCCTTGTAAAGCTCCCTTCACCCCCACCTGCAGGCTGCGAGACTCCCAAGAGGGGGTTTGTTTCTTCTGGTTTCCAAAGTGGCTACAGGCCTCCAGACTGCACAAGAGTGACAGGGGCTGTAGCAATGCTGTGTCAGTGTTACATGCAGAGGGTTGGAGTTCGCTGCTGCCTGCTTTTCACAGACACTAAACTAGTGACTGTAACCACTCCTTTTCTGTTCGGGGCTACACCATGCTATATCACACACTTTTAATTTACAACTTTATATTTTCACACAGGCACTCCTGTGAATTTCAGCTCGTGATTCATTGATTCTGGATGACTAACAGGAGAGCTATCTCAAACTACTCTTAGTTCCCAGCCCACAGTGATCTCTTAAGGGTAGCTTGGAAAAGCGAGATCTTTCGATCTTCTTGGCCGTGACTCTAACATTTAAACACGTACTATGCAACTGTAACACCACAATAACCGGCCCTCTTGGAATAGCCCTGTCCCAATACATCAAGAGAGAATGAACTTTGCATTAACGCATTTATTGCAATTTCTGCTGACGAGACCCTTACCAGTCAGCGACCTGCCAACTCACATCACAGTGATGGTATTTTCTTCATGCCTCCCCTTTAGCTCTGTACTAACCACAGCTGTCTTGCCACACCCATACACCCGTAAAACTCAACCTTACACCTTAGCTCTTCTCAAAACCACCAGTGTCTGCACACTTTTTCAATTCTTTCTTGGTTTTCGCCATGAGTAAATATGCTGTGGCCACTGTTACAAAAAAAAAAAAAAAAAAGGAGGCAAAGCAGATAGCTACAGTGCCAATTAGTGGGGCTGAAAATGTGATATAATTGTTTAAATGTCTTTATATTGCCTACTAATTGCAATGTGATGTCACTATTCTGTAGGCATCCAAGACAAGTATTGAAAGCCCCGCCAACTCTTATTGCTTAGGACATGAATCACACCGTGAGCAGATAATACACTGGGACTTTGCCAAATAAAACTAAATAGCTGCATTTGTATATGTAATCAATTTACTTTGTTGATTTTTTTTTGGTTGATGTTTTTGCATCTTAAATACTATATTGAAAAAAAAGAGCTGATGTTCCTCTACTGAGAAGATCTAGGTTTCTGAGTGTCTGATCATGAAATTCTGACCTAAATAATCAAGATCTCCAGCTTGTCAAGATGGACACAGACTTTAGAGGCTGGTTGCTCAAAGACCTCACAACATAAGCCTACTTAAAAATTCTCAACTTGCACACTAGGAAAAAAAAGATGAATTGATAATCAGCCCCTTCTGATAGTGTAATATGCATTATTATCCATTAGTTGTGGAGCGCACATATCCATTGACATTTAAACTCTACACACCCTCCAGAAGGAGCCTAGCCTTTCTAACCGCCCATGAGCAGTGCTAACTACAAATGCCTGGGATTTCATTTTCTATACTACACGACTGAATTTTAGGCACAAACATGACATCAGGGGGAAAAGATAAAAACCAAGCAAATGTCCCCTAAAGCCTTTTTAGAGGCTTTTGGTGTTAAATACCAGTGACATATCAGCCATTATAACCGATATCATTTGTGTAAAATGAGCCTTGATAAAAGAGAGGTAAATAATACTTTTGTGAATATTGGCTTGTGTTATTGCTTTCTACTCATTAATTTCATTTTCCAACTCCTTGCTTCTAAAATCTCCCAAAGGTAAATATCTCCTCCTTTATATCAGGGATATAATATTTTCTTGCTGCATGTTAAACTGTAATGAAATCAAAGCCTCGTTGGGTCCTGCCACTCATATTTATGCAGTTGTGTGAATATGTCTCTGCCTTGTCTCTTTTAATTTGAGACTAGTGTTATGCCTGGACTATGGCACCCAGAGCTGTGTTCCTCCCCATGGCTGCGCTACAGCTCATCCCACACCAGCTGCCTTCAAAGCCACACCCACAGCAGATTTCAGGTGGAAGAAATGCTGAAGGTACTCAGTGATGTGATGCTGCTATGGATAGTACAGGACTATCAACAAACAGACAATAAGTAAAACCTTATTTTACAGCACAATCTAGTACCCCATGCTTTGCTTGCTTGCACAGCCTCCTAACAGAACCCTTGCTGCTGCTGAGCTGGTTTTCCTTGTCACCCACAAAGACATGCACTAACATTTGACTGGGATACGTAATTATTACTGTTTCTTGATCTTAAGGAGTCTGCTAAGCTCACGGGACTGAAAGATTTTTCTTTACTAAAGGCAAGGCTCTGCCAACATCCATGTACACATACACACATTTGAACCTACCCTGATACTGCTCCTATTCACATGAAACCCCAATTTCCTTTCACTCTCCTTCTGCTCCCATACACAAAAAGCACCAAACCATAAAGCAGGAGTCGCACCAAACCATGAAGCAGGAGTAAAACACTCCCACCTTCTCACCAGGATGCTTCTCACACATCCTCTTCAGGGATATCTCATGGTCCATGCTTCAGGCAACTCAGTGATTATCTGTTTTGATCAAGCTCTGCAACGCTTCTTTGTACCAGTTCAGTCCCAGGCTGTGTACCCCCAGAAATAACTCACTTTCCTCCTTCCCCTAGAAACTGTTTACCTGACTTGAAACCACGTCAGTATCCAGGCTTGAGTCACCAAACCACAGCCTCCTAACATATCTGTCTGAGCAGATCTTGGTGCGAGCACCGAGACTTCAGCAGCTCTCTCGGCAGAAGGACAGCTGATTTATATGAGTGGATCTGAATAACACATTTGGGATGCTCTGGTGGGGCTGCAGGCAGGACATACAACAGAGCTGTTCCACCAGCCCCGAGCAAACTCCAGCTACATCTCAGGGGAGCAGCCTGGTATTTACAACTGATCTGAACTGAAATTCAAATAGGAAGGACCACCCCAGGAGAGCAGCCACCTCTGCTCAGGAGCAGTCCTGCTTCCCTCTGACCACAGAGCTAACAGCTTGCTCTTCCCTGCTTCAGAGAGCCCACAGAAAACATGCCCGAGATGAAAATCAAAGAAAAAACATGCACCACAAGATCCCCGTGTAATGTTAAATAGAAATGAAATGCCATTTGTATAGTAATAGCCAGAATGCTTTGCATACCTCGGGAGATTTCTGGTCCTAGCCCCTGCTCAGAGCAGGGCCATATAAACCAGAAAGGATTAAATGCCACCCTGGGCCACTATAGTTAAAGCATATCTGTCCCTACAGCTCACATCACCTGACACAAGGCTGGCATTCCTCAGGCTCTCTCTTCTGTTCAGCCTGGGCTCCTGACTCTACTGAAGAAAATTCCATTTCGCACTGGACACTTTCCTCTGGGACTATGAAGAAAAGTTCCCATTACCATCCCTGCCCAGTGTCATGGCTTGGCAAAAGGTACGGTCATTGTGGGCACCCTGCGTCATTTCAGCACACAGAAAAACAAACACAGCATAACTGGAGATGTACATCCTCTGAAACCAGTTTGGGATGTGTGTGTGTGTCTTTCATCACCTATTTCAGGTGCATAAACAACAATGTGGCCCATCTGCGTTAACGTAGCAAGACAGGACACATATTTTTCCAGTGGGAGGAAAGGGAAGTCTATTACTCAACAACAAAAATAAAAGGTAGGAATAATGTACACAGGTTGTGGACAGTAGCTACACAACAATTCACAATGCCTTTAGTTCAATGGCCATAAAGTTCCATTGGGGATCGATGAATCGTTATTGGAAATCACGACGTCGCAGTCCCTT
>NW_010106638.1:62906-73239 GCF_000699245.1 Pterocles gutturalis | reverse complement strand
TCCCAGAATGTGTGTAACCATTTTAACTTGAATGCTAATACATAAGTATAGGAAAGAATGTAAGCACCATCCTGTGTTAGCTGAACTCTTTGATGACTGCTCCTTCCACAACCAAGACACAAAATATCCAATTTAGATCAGTGAGGGAAAAAAAAATAAGTAGAAGAAAGAAGGAGTAAGTCTTTTCTGCACATTAAGTTTTTTCTGGACATTGTTTTTTCTGGTTGCTGTTTATCAGAAGAGAGGTAAGATTTGCAGGCAGCCAGAGCTCTCACTCAGTTCATAAAGGCCGCCTGGATCATCTGGATGTGCCACATCCCTGAACTTGTTCAAATCAGTATGGACGTTTCACTGGTGACCTGGGATCAGGTCAGTACTGACTTACTTTATCGCCTCAGATGAGTCATTTAAACACTCTTCTTGCACAATGTTCTTTCCTAACAGATGTCTTGCAGCACTCCATACACAGTGGGATGCCCAAATCTGAATACAGCCCTCTAGGAGTAATTTAGCCTGGACTGTGAACAGCAAATGGCATATATCACAAACAAAACATGCCTGACCGTCTTGGCATAGTGGTATAGGAAACACCATATCTCAATACTGCACAGAGTATTTCTTGTGCTGTTACTGGAAAATACCAGATGTACACCACATCTTTTCAGTCTAACACTTCACCAACTAGTGGAGTCCAAGATTACAAGACCACCAATGAAAATAATCTGTGAAGAGATGCACACTGTGCCCACAAAACTCAGTATCCATGCACACTGACAGGGATAGACTCATCTCTGATACCTGGGCTGGGAATAAAAGCATTCTCCTGACGCAAGGCATCAAAAACTCTTCCTGAAAACCCCCCTGTCCTCCAGACCTCAGACACCTTCCTCCTTCCAACCTTCAGAACATCTGGCAAACAGACTTCATCTGGCACAATATGCAATTTGATCTAAGCATGACACAAGAATGAAGATGCAAGAACTCCTTTTCCCTATTATTTTGTATGAACTCACTGTGAACGTCAAACAGCCAGGAAAGCAGGAAGAGAGACAGCTTGCATGTGTCTATCTTTCCCTTTCAATCTCTTTTCCTCCCATATCATTCCTGTCACCCATGACTAGCATTCTGTCACTCCTTTTTTAATACACTCTCCAAGACGTTTTACAGTGAATGGCACCTTCTAACACTCGGCCGATTCCCCACGGTTTGGAAGAGACAACATACCATTTTCTAACAACTCGCTGGAGGAGAGAAGGGTCAAGGCGCTGCTTGTGCTCACATGCTGCAGCATCTGTCCAAAACACAGGAGCAGCAGCAGCTCCTTTTCTGTACAAACCTTGAGCTTCAAAGCCCAAAACAGGGAAAGGACAGGGAAGGGGACCAAAACCACAACACGGTCATGATTTGTGATTGTGACATGGCAGACAAAAAAAAAAAAAAAAAAAAAGCACAAAAGAAAGCTGATGAGCAACACTCAGAGCAGCAGCCCCCTCCCATGCCACACGCTGCATTGCCATCTTCCCCTGTCTGTTTTATACAGTAATCAAAGGATATTCTGAGCCTCTCCAAATGCCATCAACTCTCATTGAGAATGAAACAGAGCACATCTCTGCTGAAGCCTTTACAGCAGTAATCATTACGGCATGCTGGCTTGAACAGGGAGCTCTTACAGACAAAGATGGGTTTTAAAAATAAAATAAACCCCCTCCCTAAAATCTGAATAGAAACTTGATGATAATCTCCCAATTTTATTATGCAAGGGGGAAAAGAAACCCATAATTGTGCACTCTTGGTCTCTTATAGCAAAGAATAGGCTTCTTGATGAAATGCTGAGTTGATTTAGAGCAGGGCTGAGGCTCTGGTGGCAACGATACGCTAAGAGAAATAACCATCCAGCTGATTTGGATAAAATAATCATTTTTTAACATTCTAAATCTAAACGTCATCTGTGCCTCCTCCCACTTCTCCCCATTGCATCTTTTGGAGAGTCTTTTTATAGCTTTGATAATTTTTTTCATTCCCCTACCACAGCATTTAACAAGAAAGAAAGACTCTTTACTCTGGTTAACAAACGGTATTTTAGCCTGTGCTGGCATTTATCCCCATAGCATGTATCATTAGAAAGTACTGTAATTGGCACAGGATGCTCCAGATTCCTCCTGCCACCTTATGCTTGAAGCATTATCGCAGGAGTCCCATTGCCATGGGACACTGTGGATGGCACTCTCTGGCTCGTGAGCCCAACCGTCATGGGCAGACAGGTGTTTAAATGATGACTCTGTGGAGCCCTGCCAGGTGCATTTCCAAATCACAGCCCCTTGTATTTTCAGGTGCTTCTATTGTTTTAAGAAAATCACAAACATTATTTTTCAGAAACGGACATTTTTCACTAACAATTTCTGTTTCAAATCCAGCCAGTGAAGGAAGATTTTCTCCCAGCTCTCATAATTATTTCCTGACTCTTAGTCCACTTTTCCATCTACTGAATTATGTAGAGTTGTTTAGCTTGCTGTTTTCCAAGAATGCCTCATCAGTGGAGTGTAAAAATATTTATTACTTACTCTCTTTATATCTATTGATTTTTTTTCTTTTTAGAAGAGAAAAGAAAATGGATCAGCTGTGAGCTCTCTGACTCTTAACACAGCCAGCAGCTATTCACGGAGTAAGCAGATGCTGCCTGATTCTAAACTAGTTTATATTAAAGCTCAATAAATTTACATGCCATGCATCGAGGTTTGAAGCAATACACAGCTACAGACTCTTCCACCAATACCACTGAGTGTTAACTTGCAGCAGCTCTCACCAGGAAGCACTGTGAGCTGCTGATTTGTAATTAAATATATATTAGTTTGTAGAAACCAAAATGCCATCCAACATTTTTGGGAAGTCTGACTCTAAATCTATATGCCTGAATTCAGGAGCAGAATGTGACAGAAAACAGCTAACACATTAAAAAATCACCATTTTAAGGCACTTTTTCTGCAAAACCATGAGGCAATTTGACAAGTTGATCCTGATAATATCTCCAGGCTGAGAAGGGCTTACTCCTTGAAAAACACCACTGATTTCAGCTGCCCTGGTTGCAAAGCAAGATAATAATTGCCATAAAGCACCTTCAAAGAATTCTCTGTGAAGAGCTGGGCATCATCTATTCTGTTTGAGTCCTCCATAGGAATCTTCTTCCTTTTTCCTCCGGCTAACTTAGCACATTTGAAAAAGGTATTTAAATACTCATACTCTAAGTAGACATATTTTGTGAGAAGCTTTCCTTTTTTATGTAAATTATTAAGATAAATAATTTTTCATCTAACGCATTTTACACTGTAGTTTTGCATGTTTATTCTTCCTACTTCATTCATCCTGAGTAATGAAATTAGGCTATTAGCAGTCCAGGTTCACCTCCTTCCTTTCACGGACAAAGATGGCCTTGTGCTATCTACATTTCCAACAAAGGCTAGAAATAGACACAGAACAATTTCCCAGAATTAAAAAATTACAGTAGGTAAAATACTTGTGATGTTCAATCAGGTACGAACAAAACACTAACAGCTACTGAGAACTGCTTAATGTAAAAGGCAGAGTGGAGCAGACGGGAGCCTCCTACCACCAGGATGTCATTAAAACTCGGGGAAGCAGAAAACGGGAATTGAGATCTTGAAAGAGAGCTTGGTGGGACTTCTAGAATTACTCTGAAGGTTCGATGGCAGCAACTGCCCTGTCTGGTACAGTGTTGCCTAGACTCTACCAGGAAAATACACAAAATGCAGAATTTAATGAAAGACACATAGAATGGATTCACAGAAACTTTCCTAACTAATCAAGCAGTTTTTCAAGAAGCAAGAGAGCTAACAGAGTTAGTGTCAGTGTAGTAGTCTGAAATGTTACAAAACCCTTTGATACAATGTCTAGTTAATTTTCAAGTTCATCTGTTCTGGCATTGGAGATTTCATCGCAACACTTGCACAAGGAAATTACAGAGTCTAGTAAAAAGGCAAAATAATGACTGCTAAGATTTTCAGGAAGCTTTTTCTCACCTTTTAAGGAGAGGGAACTAAAGAAATGGGAGAGGAATAAATAAAGAAGTCCAGAACCTGACAGGCTGCAGTAATAAGCATCAAATTTAAGAAAATATTTGGTTATATTGTTTTTGGGAAGACATTGCAGAAACAGAGGGGTGGCAAACACTGCATACTGCAAATAAACCAAATAAAAAGGAGACATCAGTGTCGCCCTTCTTTAACAACAAACACGTACAAACAGTACTATTCTATGCAGCCCCTTAAGCAGAAGAGATTTCTGATAACTGTCAGCTCCTTAATCTAGCGAAAGAAAGGGTGTGTGGCAGACAGTAATAGGATCCAAACTCCGCTAAAGAGTCAGCATTAACTGCCCGGTGAGACTTTTCTACACTGTGATGTATTTTCTATCCCACCTGATAGAATCAAGACAATCTTTCTAAAAGACAAACTCCGCCTCAAACAGAGTTTCTGCACTTGATTCTGAAATGAAGAGACACAAGGCTCTGGCCTATGTTATACCAGAAGGTTACAAAATGCTCACAATGGCTCCATCTAGCCTGGATCTCTCTTCACACAAATTATCTACTGACTTTAGGATTAAGTAGTTTTACTGCCATCAACTCCACATGGCCAGGACACACCTGGAAAAATAGCCAGCTTGAGAGCTTGGGCAGGAGCAGTTAACTACCTTTTCTTACAGAAAAATGGGGACCAGGAAGGCAGGTACCTAAGAAATTCAGCCCTGTTACTTAAAAATCTAATAGAAGTTATTTCATTTTGGTAGTGATCCCAATAGTGGGTGACTGGGTGAATAGTCCCTTTGATAGACAAGCTTTGGAAGGAAAGACACCACACACCAATACTGATGTGAAACACATCTGAAAATCGCTAACAACCATCTCCTTTGTAATCTTGTGATTTGAAAATGGCTACCTTTCAAATTTAGAAACCTGAACAAATTAATTGTAAAGATAACTTCTTGCCTGGTTTCTCTCTGGAATAATCTTTTTATACACAGACACACACAGACGTTCAGCCACAAAACACTACCAGATCCAATGCCGCACCAGGGCAGACCCAATGCCGCACCAGGACTGCTGCAATGACAGAACAGTCACTACTCAGAGAACTGAAAAGTGGCTTTTGGTGTACTGGAGTCTGCTTTAGCCAAGCAGAATAGTCTCCTTGGACATAGGAATTAGACATCTCTGAAAAAAATAGCTTGACATTTAATTGCAGGGTTGGCGGGTGCTTCCATGATATATAGCATATGGAACAAAATTACAGGGGCAGTATCAGTGAGTAATAAACAGTACAGAGAGTTTTCAGCTGGAATTAGCCAAGGATTTGGAGCAAAAAGCATCATGGGGTACACAGAGTGCTTTCTGTATTAGTATTATCTCTGTGCACACAGGACAGTACTTGTTAACAAATACCTGAATGAATCATTTAATGGCTGTGAATGTAGGACACTTGAGCACTAGCTGGGGTCCTGTGCTCATGGAAACACTGCTGAGGATTCAGCTTATCTCTCAGAAGCACAGAGCTTCTAAAACTCCATATTTCTAGAATATCTCTAGACAACAGAAAATAAAAGCCGGAAAAAGCCAAAGAGCTGAAATTGCAACTGAAGAGTTTCAGATGCAACGAAAAAATCCAATTTAGCTTAGGATGCTAATTTTTATTTAAAAACGGTATCAGTCTCAGGCTGGATTTCATATCAGAGGGCACTGTTATGGGCTAGAGCGTGGCACATAGGCTTCTGCTCCCAAACACATGCTAGTATGATGCCAGTGTGGGTGTGATGGAAATGCTGAAGCTGTGCCTGAGCCTCGCAGCTTCATAAATCTCAGTAATCCTCGGAAGAAGGATGTGACACTTCCTGGGGAGCTGGAAACTCCCTGGAAGGCTTCCCTTTTTCCAGCCTTCATTCCACGGGCTGCAGCTCTGTGCTATTACTTCATATCCAAATAGCTTTCCTCTTCACGTGGGAGGGAGAAGGCAGGCAGTGTTTTACGCAAACCTCAACCAGTGGTGCCTCTCCCAGACAACAAGCTGCAAGGATTTGGGATCGAGACCACCCTGAGAAACTTCAGAGCTTTCCTTAGAAAGTAAATGCTCTTCATTCCTTAATTCCCTGACTTCAAAGCCTAAGTGTGAGGAGGTTCACGACCTCCCTGTTCTCTTCTGGCAAACCTCTGTCCACAGTAGGGCTGCGCTGCTGGAACACTCACTAAACCTGTCAGTACAGTATGTCCAGAGAAAGAGCACAATACTCTGCCATCATGTAACTGACTCTTTCTTCACTAAAACTACAATCAGAACAACAATGATGGGAAATACAGTATCTTTCATGCTTCTGATCTCTGAAAATGACACGAAGATCACATAGCTCTTGTCTCTGTGTTTTACTTCACCAAATTGCCTGGCCATCTCCCCATAAAATTTAATTTGCCAGACACAGTGAACACAAACTACCTAAGCTGCGACAATTAATTTGGCATCTATGTCTGCAGCAGCACCACAATAACTTTGTGTATTAATATTCACTACACCACACAAGCATAAAACACAGCTATCCAAAGGAAACACAAAGATAGAATCAGACAACTGCAGATAGAGAGCTCTGACAGCATTTCAATTCTGTGTGATTCATGCAGCTGACATCCATCTGTACTGAACTACGCACAGCAGATGCACTATTACCTTAAAGGAGCTACTGTGTATTCTGTTTTAAATCAAGACAAATCTTCACTGGAAGAATAGTTAATGTACTGAGAACCTGAGTGCTTCAGAAAGACAACAGACGAGTATGTAGCTTTCTGCACAGAGAGGAAGCAAATGTATTACATCCAGAAAAAACCTCTCTGCAAAGGAAACCAGGGATGCTAAGATGCTATGGGGCTTTCAACTTGGCCCGGATTCACCCCCCGCAATCTGCAATCTAGAGGCATTCGCCTATATGGCAGTACTAGCAGCACATTTAGGAGATGCAGAATCGTTAGCAAACAAAGCTGAGACTGAAGCTAATCTGAGACACTGGACAAGCACCAAAATTCTCCTGGTAATCCTGTTACGGAACAGGAAGCAGTCTCCAATGAAACCAGCAAGTGCTATTATAAATTACATGGTTGTTCAATGGCAACTTCTTTGCCCATCTCTTCTTTTGGCCTTAAAAATGACCCCTCCATGAAGAGGCTTCTACAATAAAGAAAAACTCTATAAAGACGAAGGGGTGCAAAAATACAGAGCTGGCTGGAATCTTTCTGTCCCCCGGCTGCCCTCTCTGAGGTTACCTGGGTCAGAAAACTTGACTCAGAATCTGAAAACTTTTGACAAAGGGTAATTCCAGATTTGTTTAGTGGTAGATTTTTGTACGATGCCAGAGAAAAATTCCCATCAGCAGGAGTTACTGAAAGAAAGATACAGTCTTGCTACTGTCATTAAATTGAATTGCAAAGTAAAGCTCCCACTGACTTTAATGGTACAAGATCACAGTCTCAAACAAAGATGGGAAATTGTGAGCTGCAGAGAGGAGACGTCACATCAAGAATGTGATGGAGCCTCTGTGTGGCAAAAATAAAGGCACAGGGTCTCTTTCTGCAGCTCTGCTGACATGTATGCAAGAGGCTGCAACAGTGTAGTTTAAAGTCAGGTAAAAGGCTGTAAGAAAGTTAGTTGAATTTTCATATAGTAATAACAATAATAATAATAAATGCCTGCATTTGCTTTCCATGAACATCCCAGTGAGCATGTTGGCTGCCCAAACAGCACATTTTAAATAACTCTTTCAGAATATCCAGGATTTTTGTTGGAATTAATCCCCTCAGCTCAAGTGGACTCTTCTGCTCAGCTGGCACTAAAGACAGAGGGTAAAAGGAACTATTGAAAAGGCAAGTACATTTTCCGACTAATCCTTTCTCCTTTAAATGTACCCTAGTATTTCCAGCAAATATGGGAGTGAAATGAATATAGCAAACCTTATGGGTCTGACTCTGCTCTCTCAACCCTATGGTTGTAAATGGTAGTACTCCACTGTGTAAAACTAAGACACAGTGATTTACATCAGTGTGACAGTGAGCATCTTTCAAAGGTTACTATTGTAGTTTCCTTCTTTTCTCAGAAGTTGGCAGCAAAGGAAACAGAACCTCTCCAGAGACAGCTAGAAGTGACTTATTTCAGATCAGCATCAACACTAGAAATTAACTCTTGTTGCCACAAAGAGGCAGTTTCTTGCTTATTGCTAAGGCGTGCATCATCCCCCCTTCCCTGCCTTTCAGTGATACAGCAGAAATGCTACGTGAATCCAGCTTAGCCAGTGGGATGACAACCCAGCCTCTTCCAAAGACCTCTCTTAGTCTCCTTGCCTTTAAAAAACAGTAGCAATTTCCTTAAGAATTGACTGGATATTATTAAGATCAGATTTTGTCCTTGTTACAGAAAAACACTGCTTTACTCAGGAGAGGCAGAAGAACTTCATGCAGTGTACGGTCAGAGCATGACTGCTGACCCAGTTCATACACTCAGCTCCTTCACTTACCTCTTCCCTACCTCACATGGTGTAATCAGTTCACACCAGTGTATGAATTTGGAACTATCTCGGCTAAGGACAAATGTCCAAAAGGTTTCTAAAGCATGAGGAATAAACACCAACCATTTCAATGGGACTCCATTTAGTATTTAAAATGTGACTTTCCACTAAAAGGAGCATGGAAAGAAAATAAGGTCCCTAATTACTAAATACAACCGATGCTTGTGTGAATGTCCTTGCATTAGTAATGCATTTCACCATCTCTTAGTTTGACAAGGGGTGGCACCTAAACTGTTAAAAGGGTGGAGCCAAGTGCAGGACCAGGCAGAGGTGTGAGCTGTGGGCAGGGAGATCAGGATAGAACAAGAATTCCAGAAACGGCCCCACTTGCAGTGGGGTTCCTGTGGCACTGAGGCTGAGGCATTTAGCATAGGATCCCGTTCACCAGATCTCATGCACCAGGTCTGAGACTGCTCTGGATCTGTCAGTAGTCAGTGGATAGAGAAAGACACCTCCAGAAAGCAACTTATTCCACCATAAATGTCCAAGGCAGGCAGCAATAATCACCCGCTGGATGCACCCACTCTTCTCCAATGACATGAAATGAAGTCTAGATGAAGAGCTTAGATTATTTCAGTATCCTTTTGATGGTTAGAGTTAAGTGAGCTGAATCCCACCTGAACACGCTCTGTGCCTCAGCTCCCCCTGTAAAATGAACAGCATTTCCTCCTCTGACAGGGATGTCACAAAGATCAACATGCTAAAATCTGTGATGCACTCAGCAAAAACACATGCTTGTGAAGGAGGGCTGTGAAAGCATCATGTACAAACAGGAAGAGGGGTTGGGTCTGAAATCTGGCTCCAGACACAAAAGCGGCATTATCTGTATATTCCAGCTGCCCTCAGTTACACTAGTGCCAATGCTGCCAAGACAACAGGATTGCAGGGATGGGAGAATCAGAGCTATGCGCTTCCTGGGCAGGATGGTACGTAACTGAGAAAAAGCACTGCTTGACTTCAGAAGCGTCAGCCGCATTTTCAGGACAGGCAGTTGAAGTCAAGCCTTTGTTCACTCAAGGCTGAGCTACTCATTTAGAATTCACTGAGGCACAATGAACAAGGAACCCAGCGACAACATTTTTATAGTCACTCTCCTTACAACAGGAGCTTGTAATTCTCAAGGCAACTCTGGCCTGTGTTTGATTAGTGTACTTAAATCTCCACCTGTGCTTTTATAATAACCAGTATTTTCTGTCAGAGCTTGCTCTTACCCTGTTGGAATCAATTCTTGTCCTGGAGGTGTAGATGGGAGGAGGGATGTTGAAGGCTTGAGGAACAAGATACTCTTCAGCATCCATCATATCTTCCAGGTCTTCCTCATCAAGAAGGTTTTGGAAGAACTTGCTGTCATTTGGGCTTGGGAGCTTCATACGATCGTCTCCCTAAATAGGTTGTATTGAGAGAGGAAAACGGTCAAAAGAGGGATTAATTTCCCAAACAGGGAACTTCAGCCTTCTTCATGCCCTGGCAGCCAGGCTGCAGGGACCACACATACTGCTTTGTTTGTTCTAAAGCATCACATGCACATCATTTGTTTGGATTTTTTTACTGGGGATATGACGACAGAAAGGGAATAACTGCATAAATCAAGCAAAGTCATTTTTGGGTGTTCTTGTGATGGAGTTTTTATTCTTTCTTCCCTCTTTTTCCCACACAAGCTCAGCTTCTCAGCCAAGTTCTGTCAAGGCCTGATGTATTTTGTGAAATATCTCAGCTATTTAGG
>NW_010106638.1:56508-62877 GCF_000699245.1 Pterocles gutturalis | reverse complement strand
AGGAAATAACATGGAAACTGCTGTGTCTGGGTATTTGCTTTATTTTCATTTGTATTTTTAGGGACTTACAGGCTAAATTTCTCTCTCATCCATATGGAAAGTTCTGCAGAATGTAACAGAGCTGGAAGCAATAAAAATCAAACCAGGGAACATAGAAACAACGATGATATGTATTTTTATTGAAATAGCATCTACAAGCTGGAGAGGTAAATCAGGGCTGCATTTTTCTTGGCGCCACAAAACATCACAAAAGGCAGCCCTTGCCCTAATCACCGAACAGCCCACAGAAATGATGCTAAACTTAACTGCATGGCTAAGGAATGGCCTCCCGCTCCACAGGAATTACCATGCCACGTGTGGAATCCAGCAGGGAATGATGGCTGTGCCATGGGGTACATACAGACCGGTTTAAAAGCTTAACAGCAAGCTTGGCATTCTGGATTGCATCTGGGGGGAATGGGAAGTTGTAATGGCAGAGATACCAGCGCAACGGTGTTACCCTGGTTTCTCCTCAAGGAGCACATGGCCTATATTGTCTGCAAGGATCACTGAGGAAGAAACCTCACAGGATGAAATACCCACCAGATTATACAACAAGGGAGGGAAGGGCAAGGGAGAGAAAGGAAGGGAAGAGGTATTTGGAATAGGGAAACATCCTATCTAATGAAGTAATTTAATCAGACCAATCTTTCCAGAATCACTTGTATCAGCTGAACTTACAGTTTAACACAGTGGGTAATACTCCAAGAGAAATTCCACTTGCAGCACCACAAATCCTCTTGACTAGTAGTTTACTTTTCAGATGTATTTCACTTCTCCTCAAGTTGGAGAATAGTGTGCATTCACACTGTGCAATAATACACCACGTGTAGGCAAGCACGTCCACTCAGTGAAATTAAACACCACACAGTGAGCACTAGACCCAGAAACAATCAGGAGATATAAAGTGTCAGTGACTACTTCCGGAGGCTCTTCAGCTAGGAATTCTTACGTCAGCATGAAGCTAAGGACCAGCTGGATTTATCTCCACCCTGTACTTCATGATGTGGAGCAGACATAGCATGAGATATAGCATGAGAGTATCAGTACCTGGATCAAACTAATTCCATGCTTTGTCTCTGGTGTTTCAACATCACCTTACTTTTAATTTTTCATTTTCATTTGAACTGCTCACACACTGGGACCATCTAAGGACCTTACCATATATTGGATTCAGTTTCTGTGGCTTGAGTCTGAGTTGCAGTAAACACATACACAGCTCTAGGCGTCTGCAGAATGTTGGAGTGAAAGGACAAAAATTTCTACATACACCTGTACTCAGGGAGTACACAGCTCCAGCTAGATGTAGTCAACAGGTATGTCTATACTGGTATTGCCCTGCTCCACAGTGTAGTTTCATGTGATGAATCATGCTGGTGTGGGTCCACTGCAGGGACTAGGAAGCACTACAGAGCCTGCACAGCCTCAGGAGGACACACAGGGAAGCTCCTCTCTAGCATGAGAGGTACGGATGTGTCACAACTCCCTGCCTTCTGAGAAACCTTTGTGTTTAGGCTATGAAAGAAAACTTTCTTATGATCTCAGCAGCGCAGGGAAGTCTCTTCAGGATAAAACCCCGAATTTCAGCCTAAGCAACTGTAGAAGCAAGTCCCTGGTCTAAAGCAGGTCCACCGTCCACTGACAGACAAATCTTGCAAAGTACTGAGCAGTTTTCAAAGCCAGATCTTGTACATGTGCTTTTACATACAAGCTTAGGAAGTCAATTTCAGATTATTTCATTATTATTATTTTTTGAGATATTGACACTGGCCGTTCTACTTCATCCTTGTATAGTTCTGTGGTCACTGTTTGCTTTAAGTTCAAGCGCACCTTGAACTCAAAGAGATTCAAAGGTAACCCCCTTAACAGCCAGGTTTGGCAGACAGAATTATTTTTTTTCCCCCCTTATATTACAGAGTTGCTTACCTGAATTACTAGGTATCTCTGAGGGTCTCGAGCCATTCTAGAGAATTCAGCAGCCAGCTCCTTGAATTTCGGCCGACTGTCAGCATCAATCATCCAGCCTGGGGACAGATGAAAGATGAAAAAGAAAACAGTTAATTGTCAAGGGAAGAAATAATTCAGTTTTTAAAAATGCACAAGTTTGAAGTCCTTGATATATCTGGCCTAAAGAAAAGTTGCAAGAAAGAGTCCAGAAGAATGGAAAGCTAGAACTCTGTGATGCACCTAAATGGAAAACATCCAGTCTTGGCCAGAGAAGATGAGGTTGTTCTACAATTCATGGATTTGTTCTTAATTTGCTCTGAGCTCCTGTAACCCATCCCTAAAACAGAGACAGCAACAATGCCTTGCAATTTTCTCTATTTCATTTCATTTAGATGTCGGCTCTGATTGTCTTTTGGGTTTATTACAAAGTTACTACTAAATACAATTTTACTTCAACTGACCTATTGTTCCACAGTGACTTAGATTAAAAAGAGCTGTTCAACAGATCTACAGGATGACTGCCCTCGCATCCACCTTTCAGGTGATTCTCCATTCAGGAGTCTGCACCACTAACACAGACCTCACACATGGCATTAGATGTTATTTTAATTGAGTAAGGGTGATTCTTTTCTCCTTCACTCTCCAAGAAACACTCATTAGGAACAACAATTCTTAATCCCTGCTAATGCTTTCTGCAAAACAAGTAAGTAGTTGTCCTGGGTTAAGCTGAGACAGAGTTAACTTTCTTCAAAATAGCTACCAAGAGGCTGTGTTTTGGATTTGTGCTCAGAAGAAAGCTGATAAAAAGTGATGTTTATGTGGCTGCCAAGGTCCTTCAGCTTCCCTGTCTGTTTGCAAACAGGAGAAGCTGGGAGGGAGCACAGCCCCAGTTACTAGACCAGGATTTGATCTTAGGTTTGGGATTGAGACCCAGAGTGGCCAATAATCTATTCCATAACATACACGTCATGCCCAGTATATAGGTGAGGACCCTCCAGAAGATCGGCCCCTTTTGGTTCCGGATCTCTTTTGCTCGAGGTCATCTCGCTCCAGGTGGTCGCTCTCCCAAGGCCTTCCCTCCCCCCGCCCCCCGGTCAGCTCTCGGTCTGGGAGACTCAGACTGTTATCTCCGTTCTGTGAGTGCGGTTTCGGGACTCTCCCTGCTCTGGGATCATTAGCCGGGAACAGGCTGAGCCTTGGTCATCAGGTGGGGGGGCAGGATCACTGTGTATCACTCATTTGTATATTTGTATATAGTATTATTTTCAATATTATTGTAGTTTAGTTATTAAACTGCTCTTATCTCAACCCACGAGTCCTTTTTTCCCTTTACCCCTTTAATTCTCTCCCCTGTCCTTGGGTGGGGGGGGAATTGGGTGAGTGGGTGTGTGGTTTGGACCCCAGCCAAGGGCAAACCCATCACAGTAGTGCAGGCAGTAACCACCAGCAACTAGTTTATCTCTGTGTCAGCTTTTTCTAATGGAAGATCCTATCAGCAGCTTCCCAAGAACATGTTCTCATTTGCAGAGGAGGCTAAACAAAGCGAGCCTTATCTCCTTCGTGCTGTTTAACTGAAGAAGTGTCCAAGGCAGGAAAAACAAAGCTACTATAGTTTATAAAGAATTTCACCCAAACTTTACAGGATTAAGTCTGTACATCTAACTGTAACATTCCTTCTTTCAGTACAGCCCGTCTATTAGGACTTCCTTTTGTCCAGACACACCTCACACTATCAGATGGAACATTTTTGCACTCAATCAACGTGAACCCCTTGCACTAATCAAGCAATTTCCATACTTGCATGTACAGTACAACCATTTTCAGAAGATACATTGTTTACCTCTTCTAGCTTTATTTTCTTTCTTTCAGTGTTTTTGTGTACAAAGCAAAAGGGAAAGGTCTGTATAAGACGGATGAGATGTCTGTATGTTAATCTCAGTTAAATTACGTCAGAAACACCAGAGAGATGTTCCTAATTCTTTTTAAATTAGAAGCATAACCTTGGAGGATACTGTCACTAGTGTGGGTAACTTTGAGATAAAAGGGTGGGAAGAAACCATTTGCAGATCGTTTTCCTTTTTTGCTAAAGCAAAAATATTCATGAATTATTGCACTGGTCTAAGAATGATAAAAAATTATGCCCTCTGCAGCATTTCTTGTATTAAGTTAATTTTACTTTTTTATTACTATTGCAATCATCATTCTTGTTACTAACAATAAAACATTTATGCTTTCTTTCCTCAATATTTGGAACCAGCATTTCTCCTCACAACCTTCACTGTCTGGCTATCCACGTACCATAATTATGTTTAGTACTATCATTTTTAACATCAAAATCAATTGTCATGGAAATGACAAGAGTTTACAATAACAATCATACAATTTTGACTTCATAGCAAGAAGATGAGATACCATCTGATGGTAATAAGAAGCTAACTCAACACTTCATGGCTGAATTTTTATCTTTTGCAATTGCAAAAAATGTGCATACAGTATTTAAATGGAACATACCATATCTTGGGAAGCTTCTGTTTTGAAGCAGCATGCCCAATTACCCAGCACTGTCAGAGACTACAGATGAAAATGTTCTAAAACAGTGTCCTTCTTGCACTGAGCATAGATATATTAAAAGTGACAATTACTTACACTTCACCATCACCATATAAACATCAATAGTGCAGATTGGAGGCTGGGGTAACCGCTCTCCCTTCTCCAAGAGGTCGGGGATCTCTCGAGTTGGGATTCCATCGTACGGCTTCCCACCAAAGGTCATAAGCTCCCAAATAGTGACTCCTACACAGAAAAAAAGTGTTAATATATAAGGTCATACTACTCAGATTTCTTCACGATTTCTTACAGTGTAGTATGCTGGCCCAGCTCTGGACGACCACCTCTTCTTCATTACCAGTGCCTGTAAAAACACTGATGTTTGGTCTGCCATTTAAAAAGCTCCAGAAAATGGTGAAACAGCACTTTTTGATAAACTTCAAAAGCAACTTTCCTCATTTTCATGGGTGCCAGAAGCAGAATGATAGATCTGAGACACAAAACAAAGGTCTAAGACAAATAAATGGTGGTAAACAGATGCAACAATAAGGGAATGCATGCACTCTTTTATCATATCAAAAGGGAAAATGAATGGCTGATGTACTCTATTATTTTATGAAGGAAAAACACAGACGTTTCCTAATTTAGACCACTGTCTAAGTTTCAGCTGGGACAGAGTTAACTTTCTTCACAGTAGCTAGTAAGCAGCTGTGCTGAGAAGGATTTGTGCTGAGAAGGCATCTGACAACATACTGATGTTTATAGTTGCTGTCAGGACAGCCAAGGACTTTTCATCTTCTCTGCTGTGTCAGTGTCCCAGCTGAAACCAGGAAAATTTCCCATAAAGGTACAGCACTGAGTAATGTTATGTCATTGTCTTTGCCTTGTAAGTCATTCACCGCCACTTGTATTATTTTTTTCCTTAAATCACCTTATGGATTTGAGTTACGATAGTGCTGTGCTTCAAAACCAAGATTCTCTTTTTGAATAGCCACAGGATTCGTTTCGGCATTGGAGCTCGAAACTAAGATCATATATCACAAGTAACCAAATTGATCCCCCAACAAAATCTTAAATATTGAAATGCTGCTCTCACACCAGTTTATTTTTATTACAAAGGTCATTTTAAACACACCTCCAGATCAGTAACCATATTTTGCCACCTGTCACGCTAATGTGAAAGGTGATGGGCAAAATTACCATATGTATAAAACGCACCCTCATTCACCTCTTTGTTGATGGTTCAATAACTATAACTTGCCAATTGTTTTTGGTCTTGTCCTTTCTGATTATAGATATTCTGGGCTTCCTGCATTTAAAATGAATTTCATAAATGGAGGCATATTTTTCCTAAGCGATATGAAGTATACAGAATTTGAGGAGAAAGAGCAGCTTTACATGATCGATTTAACTTTCATATGTTTTTCCCAGATGAATAGAAGAGGGCAGCTAACCAGTCATAGCAAACAGTGTCTTTTGCTGCTACCCACAGGTAAAAACAAGTAATAAATTGTACACCTTTTTGTTTCAAAATGATACAGCAACAGGAAATGCAAACAGGAGTTCATAGCCCTAGAAATTGCTGAAAAATTCCACTTACAAAGGTAGACATGATTTTATTAGCAATAGCTATGCTAGATAAACAGGCAGACAGCTCAGTAGATGTGGCACAATAGCTCAGCTGGATAACAGAATTAACAACAATAAATGAACATCTAATTTCTCAAATTTGACTTTTTATGTGTGTGGAGTCCACATGAGCTGACCTGTCTAGACAATTTCCAGGTTATCTGTGAAATTAAATGGATGCTTGTTTTAGTTGGCTTGGAGAGCTCG